>NW_006794958.1:3764964-3832212 GCF_000442215.2 Lipotes vexillifer | reverse complement strand
CTTTCCCTTTTTTCTCCTGCTCATTTCACCAGGTCAGAAATACAGTCTCTGTCCCACAGTCTTCCTGCTCTAATCTTATTCTCTGGTTTATTCCTCTAGACTCGTCTTGTTAAAACATTTTATATTTTTATTTCAAAATCTTCTAATGTTACATTCAAAAATTTTTTAATCTGGTAAATCTTCAAAAAACTAAAATAAATGAAACTATTGATCTAAAAGAAGCAAGTAAAGCTGGAGGTTGTCTTCTATGATGGAAACAACCAGGTGAGACATGAAGCTGAAAAGGTTGTAGAAAAGACAGTTACAAGTTTTTATTTGTTTGTTTAATGTAGGCCAGTGTAATATAAAACTGTGTGATCTTTCCATAATTTCCATTCTTTCTTTTCTACTCTTAAGCTGGCAAAGGCATGGGAGGGCAAGAGAAATCTGGAAACTTAGATTTTTAAGTCCTGATAAGTCCTATTAAAATGAAGATGATAGTAATTAAAATTTATAACATAAAAAAACCTAAACATAATGCTGGTATTTAGCAAAACTATTCAGATGTCTCAAATATGATAAACCTATTATGTATGAATAGAAATAGAGTAAAAACACATGTGAGCATATCCTGAAACAGAATTTATTATCCTTGGCACTACTAAAATTTGGGCCAGATAATTCTTTGTTGTGGTAGTTGTCCTGTGCAATGTAGAATGTTTAGCAGCATCATTGGCCTCTACACACTAAATGCCAGAATCAACCTACTGCACAAGCCATGGTATATAAAAACATCCCCAGATATTGCCAGAAGTTTTCTGGGGGACAAAATCACCCCTAGCTGAGGCTGCAAGGATAGATTTAGAGCATGTTTTGAAAGATCTTCCATGCTGTGTTCAGAAATTGGGGACATTTTTCCATCAAGTGCTAAAGGACTAATTAATATGTTAGAGTACAATGGCACAATATTTGTGTTATGAATGTAATTTTTGAGCTTTATTTTTAAATAGTTTAAAATAATATTATAAAACAATAGTCTACTATCCATTACTTAGATAACAAGACTAGGAAGAGGTCTAAGTTTTGCATCTTCAAAGCCCTATCTCAGATTAGTGATGGTTTATCAAATTACAGATCACACATCTCCAATGAGATGGGTAACTTCAGGAAGATTAGTCTCACAAGCAGTCTTCTCTGTTTTGCTAATGAATAGATGACTACTTTAAACAACAAAGTCTGAAAATTATTTAAGAGATTTTTATGACATGTTGTAACAAGTAAACCAAAATATAAATATACACTGAAATAAAGACTTTGATTGCATTAGACTACATTAGGAATATTTTAAGGTGATGAATGCAGCCAACAACTAGATTAAGGTTGGCCCATGTCCATGAATAGAGTTGAGAGCCACTTGGATCCTCCCAGAAAGGACTCCAGTTCTTAATTAGCATAGACAATATTTTGGCTGTGTGCACAGTGCTCGAATTTTGATAATATTTTAATAATCAAATAATTAGAAAGATTATATTCAGCACTATTCTGCTGTTTTTAAAAAGCCAAGTGAAACATGTTTGTTAATGAAGAATTATTGTTCACAAGTGATCCCAAATAAGACCCACAGTATTTTGTTGTCTTAATATTGGTGGAAATGGTATATAAACAAAATAACATATATTTAAATTAAAGAAGTTGTAATAAATATAACCTTATACCTGTGTTATTTATAACCCTGGTTTAAAATATAGCTTATATTTATTCTTCCTTTCTCTATTCTATTGTATTTTATTGCCATAAAATTTTTGATATATTCTATTAGGTAGAGGTATAAAATAATTGACTAAACAATGAAATGTAAAGCATGTCAATTGGTGATAAATGGTATGAAGAAAAACAAAGAAGGGTTGTGGTTGTAGGGTATACTTCTATGGGATGGAAAGGAAGAAGTGAGATGAATGTAGTCTTTACTACAGCAGAGACCAGAGGAGAGAAAGTAGCCATCCATGTAGATATATGGTGAAGAGTATTCCAGACAGAACTAACAAATGCAAAGCTCCTGGTAATGTGTATATTAGCTCTGAGGAAATGCAAGGAAGCCCCCAGAAGTTGTTTACAGCTTTGTCCATAGTATCTCAAAAGTGCTCACCTCATTGTAGGAACTCAATAAATAACATGCTGATTCAGTCCAGCATTCTAGAGTTGAAGGAGTGAGGGGAAGAGTGTAGGAGATTGAGTACAGAACTTCCAGAAGGCACTTGTAGGCTAGTCTAGCAAAACCTATGGCTTAGTCTGAGAGAAATGGGAAGTCATTAGGGGATTTGGAAAATACAGGTGATATCAATGGACATATGCTTCAACAGGACCTCTGGTGTTGTGCTTTTAGAAACTTAAGAAGAAAAGTGAAGAAGCAAGGAGAGAAATGATAGCATTTTGGACCAAGATAGTCACAGTAGATGTTGTAGAAATGGTCAGATTCTATATACAATTTGAAGATGTAAATTGTAGCATTTGTTAACAGATTTATGAGTGTGATTTTTAAAAAAAGAATCAAATAGGACCCTAAGATTGTAAGTTATATCTGTAAGAATGTTATAAGGCATCTGTAAGAGTTAGATTTACTGAGATAAAGAAGACTGTGGGAAGAACACAAGGGGAAAAGTTGTGAAACAAGGAGTTTGGGAATACACTGAGTTTGAAATGTGCATTAGAAAACTCTGTGAAGTTGAATGGACAACTAGAAGTGCAATACTGAAGTTCAGGCTACAGTTCTAGACTTGGGAGTTCTTAACATACGTGGTATTTAAAGCCATGTGATGAGATCATCAGGAGAGTGAGGGTGTGAAGGAAATATCCACAACTGAACTCTGGGGCACAGCAATATTCAAAACATAGGGAGATGAGAAGGAACCCATAGATGAGATTAAGAAGGAATGTCAAGCGAAGTAGGAAGAAAATAGAAAAGAATCTCGGCAGGATCATGTATGAAGGAGAAAGTGATGAAGTCAAGACATCCATAAGATGAGAACTGGTATATCAAACGAGTTGAAAGCTGAAAATTAATATGACTGTCTTTGGTGATTTGGACAAAATCTGCAAAAAAGAAGTGGAAACAAAAGTCTAATTAGGAAGGTTCAATTTAGAAAGGAATTATAAATAGCAAATGTAGACAAGTCTTTGGATAAATATTTCTTTAAAGTTAACAGAGAGATTGAGTAGTATCCGGAGGGATATGTGTGCTCAAGGTTTTTGTTTGTTTTAAAAAGGATAGTATTACATGATATTTGCATGATCACAAGAATGACTCAACAGAGTGGAAAAGTTGACAATGCAGGAGAGGAAGCACTTTGATACAATGATGTACTTTGATACAGTGTTGTACTTAAATGGATGAGAGCCAGTATGATGAAATGAGTGGTTATTCATACATGTGCTTCGGCAGTTCATCCATAATTCCAGAAAAGAAGGCAAAAGAGAATATGGGTAGATTGGTAATGTGTAGAAATCATTTCCTTTCTTTCATTTTTCTCACTGAAGCAGAAAGGAAGATCACCTACAGGGGGTGAAGGAGGAGGAAAGAGGTGCTAGAAAATTAAAGAGAGGAGAAAAGAGGCAACCATGGTTGTCTAAGATTGGGAGCATGAACTAGGAAACATATGTATTAGATTTACTAGGTAGTACTAGGGGCTCATGTAGGCTTGTGGTCATTAAGTTAAAGTGAGGTCAGTGGACATAGTTATGTCCTTTTCCCCAAACATGTTCAGTCACCTTCTATGGACATGGAGAAGGTGTAGAGCTGAGTATAACCAGGATTGGGTGTGAGATTAGTCACAAGTAAACAATATATGCCGTATGACATGTATTCACATATAAATAACTTCACGCTAAAAAAGAAAAAATTCCCGGCCATATGAACATATACATAAAAAACATGATCCTGTTTTTATCTACTAGTCTTAAACTTAGAAACAACAAATGAACTACTCTTGTTTTGGCTGTATAATCTTCAAGTAATCTTATTTAAAATAACAACAACAAAAAATAACATATACTTTATTTCCTTGTAGACACTGATATTTAAATTAATGTACTTTTAGCACAGGTCAAATATCAATCTCTCTGCCTCTCTCTCTCCTCCTTCCTCTTCACCACTAAACCCCACAAAAGCACTTTAATGTGTTTTTATGTGATAGGGAAATAAATGGTGCCTAGACCTGGTCAGGCATCAATATAAGTTCAGATCGAAAGTTACCCTTATATCTTCATATCTGAGAACTACAGCTCCTTCTAGTGGAAGTGAGCGCTTTCTTTCACCTAGAGAGCGATTAAAAATGTACCTTTCTCTTTCACTGGGGGCATGGTCATTGTTCATACAGCATTTAAAGCAATGCTTTTCCTATCTCCTAATAGGTATTTTAGCAAAATAGACTGAAGGCTTCATTAAAAATATAAGACTAATCCTGGAAAACAAAACAAAAAACAAACAAAAAATTTTAAATGGCCTTTTTTCACAGTAGGTTCTCATTGACTGGTAAAAAAGCAATTTCATGAAACTTGTGGCTGATTCCTTTATAATAATGTGAGCGTGGCTGGAACCTGGCAGTAATTCTCCTCATTTGGAGCAATAATGTCTTAGAAAGAAAAACAGAATTTGCTCTTAGAAATATATTTTTTGAAAGGATTCTTTTAATAGGAGGTTTTTAAAATATATTAGAGGCAATTGAATATTTGTGTGGTAAAAGACTTCATTATTATTCTCATCACAATCATTAATATAACAATAAAGAAAGCAGTCAGCCGTGAGGTGTATGATATTTAAAGTGATTTACATAGTTCAAGTTTATGCCTTTCAGTACCAAACATTTTTGAGGGTCTACCTTCTTTCACAAACCATTTTGACAAATTTCAGAGGAAGAATTATTTTAAGAAAAATGAATTGAATGACTTGCATGTCTAAAACCTGTATTCAAAAATGGACTTCCAAGTTTTACTAGACAGGAGAGCTGAGTTATCCTTTGAGCTTACTGTTAACTGACAGTTCAAAACAGAGGAACAAGATAATGTGTCGGTGTCTCTTTCTACCTCTGTACTTCACCTGTAAAATGAGAGATGGAGTCCAATGGATTTGTAGAGGGGGGAAAAGGAAATTAAATATATAAGTTCTTTCCCTCTGTTTTTAATTTTTAAAAAATGTGAACTTGTGTCCTTTTGTGTATTCTTTTCTGAATATTCAGCTCTTGCACGATGTTATTGGTAATCCAAGGGTATACCTCTCTGACTCTCAGTTACTGCATCTGTAAATGAGAATAATAAACCCAGACTGCTAATCTCAATGGATTGCTGACAGACATCAATAAAACTACCTATAAAAATATCTTTTAAATGCTTAAGGACCATTTAAATGTAAAGTATCAATATTAATCTTTAGGTCCTCTTAATTAAAAATTCTATTTAGAGCAAACTGGATATATAATATTTTGGCAGAAATATTTGAAGAAAATCTTTTACAAATGATCAGAAAATTATTCCCTAAAGGAAAATTGTACTATACTCACATTCTTTTGCTATTTCTGTTAATAAGAAATTATAAACCTCTAGGAGAAAATTCATGTAGATTTGATTCCAATGGGAAATAATTTCTGGGAAAAAACTGTTAAAAATAAACAAGAAAAAATTTAGAAAGCTTAAAAATGAAATTAGCTTTTAAATGTCTTTTCTCATTGTTTGATTTTGTGGTTTTTAGGTTTTTTCTTTATTTCCCCTTTATGTTTTAACTATGGGGGACAAGAACAATTTGTTAGTTCATCCAGGCTTTTGCCAAATAGCTTGCATTATCTTTGTCAGCCTTTGTTGTTACTTATCTATCCTCTGTCTTATGTTATTTTTAAAGGATTTTGTCTTACCTTTTCTACTCTGTATTATTATTATATTATTTTATTACTATTAGAAGGTGAACTGAGTAAATATATATATTTTCCTATGCAAAGTATATCAGAATGAAATACACATGGTGGTTATGGTCAGGAATCCAGGGCAGAAAAATGAGCTAAATGAAATTTATCAACTGGTTCAGTGATGGATTGCCAAGTGAAAGGAAAGAATCACAGGGATGAGTTCTCAAGTGGATAAACCACAAGGTGGAGTTTGGAAGTCTGGACAAACAGCCAGATGACCCAGAGGGTTAGATATGTGGTATGACCACAGTAATAAGGGTAATGATTATATTAGGGGTTATTGTATTATGTCATAGTGTGATATTATGTGATAAATTACAGACAGGAGATAAGGAGCATATCCATAACCTTAAAAAGGAGACAGATTTTTTTCGGAGTATAAGTAGAAACAATCTGCTTGTCTTGCACAATAGAGTGCTTTCTGAAAAAAAAAATTTTTATAGAATACAGTGACACCAATTCCATGCATCATCTGGTAGTTAGGGAAAATAACACCATTCTGTTTTCAAATTCAGTCATTATAACATTACAAAAGCTAATTAATAATAATATCTAACAACTATTGAGTACTTACAATGTGACAGGTAATGATCTGAGCACTTTTAATCCATACAACAACCTATGAGATAGTTAATACTTTTCCCTGTCTTATAGATGAGGAAACTCTAGCATGAAATAGTTATGTAAATTAAGCAAGGCCACTTAGCTAGGGAGTTTTGGAGTGGGCTTTCACGCCTACATGCTGTGATTCTAGAACCCACATACTTACAGGAAAAAAGAATAGTGAACCTGGGAATCATCAGCCATTCATCAGGTCTTACTGAAATCCATATGTGCCCCCCACCATGTAAAGAGTATGATCACAGATAAGAAATCAAAAGTTTTCCCAAGAAGCTTATGATCTAGTTGAGAAGTCATGAAAGAAAAAAATGGGGAGTCACAATTTTAACTGTCCATAATTTAAACTAGAGCTTGGTTTATGTAAACTAGAATAGTTTTTTTTGTTTTTTGTTTTTTAGAAGGCCTGCTGGAGGACATGGACCTTTTAAAAGAAATTAAGATGTTTATGGGTAGAAGGGAGAGAGGACAATACTTCTAGTGACAGCATTACATTTTGTCTACCTGTTATGACTGTTAAGAAAACCACCACCCTTTTCTAGGAAACAGTTTACTTCAAAGAATCACCTTCCCCATACAACTTGGATAATACTCACGCATGCTCTCCTGTTCACCTATGGCAAGGCCAGACACAGGCCCTCTGAATTATTCTTTCATAAATGATCAGCTGAGTTGTTTGCTTCATTGACCAATCTGGACAAAATGTCCACAAACTTGACTTGTCCAAACTTAAGTTTCTCTCCTTCCTCAAGATTCCAAAACGTTGATCCCCCCTTCAGCATGAAGTAGCATACAACCCCTCTGTAAGGGACTCTCCTAAGAATCAGCTAACTCAAGGGAAGATATTCTCTAACCAACTATGTGATCATGCCACTCACGCATTCCACTATTCAGGGTATTTCAAATTTTCTTTACCCCTCCCTATAAAAGAAAAGCCTTTTTCTGCCCAAACACTGCACATCTCATGGTTGGAGTGTTCTATTGCAATAGTTCCCCTCACCTTATTGCAATCATCCCTTTCCCACTCTTGCATTAGTCTCCAAATAAAGTCTCCTTACTTAAGTCCCAATTTGTTATTTGACACTAGGTAAAGAACGATATAAGGGGAAAAAAAACTCACAGAGGAAAAAACCAAGGATTTTATTATGTATAGGACAGTGAGGGACTAGCCTAAAAAGAGCAAAAAAAAAGGTATAATTTTCAGAGTACAGGGAAAATATTGTGTGAGCAACCCAGAGTAACACAAGACTTTGATTTGTTGTTTACCTGAATAATCATAACCGAAGCTGTAATAAAGACATTGCCATCTAAAATGAATTGAGTGCTTATGTCATACCAAGTGCTTTACAGGGTTAGCTTCTTTAAGGCTCATGGGGGCCCTATGAATTAGAAATTGCTTGTAAGCACTGAATTGTGTCCCCCAAAATTCATACGTTGAAGCCCTAACCCCCAGTGTGACAGTATTTGGAGATAGGCCTTATACAGATGTAAGAAATGCTAAGGGAGGTCATAAGGGTGAAGTCTTATTCTGATAGGACTGGTGTCCTTATAAGAAGAGAATGAGAGACCAGAGAGAGATCTCTCTCTCTCTCTCTGAGTATGCACAGCAGAAATGCCATGTGAGGGGGCAGCAAGAAGTTGGCCATCTGCACGTCAGGAAGAGAGGTCTTACCATTAACCATCCCTGACAGCAACTTGATCTTGGACTTCCAAGCCTAGCAATGTGTGGAGCTGCACCAGTTTTAGTGAGGTCTCAATGGAGGGCTTTAAGTATAAACTGGTCAACAATTTGGCAGGAAGTTTCAAGTCTTAGAAAGCAGGATAAATAAGGTAAACTTAGAGACCTTCACCTCCAGATTCTTTCCTTCTCTAATCTGGGTTAAGGTGACCAGACAACAGACAGGGTGATGATAGTGGACACACAGAGGCAGGCAGCAAAATATTGTCTTTCAAAATAGCTTTTAATTATAAAAACAATGCACAGCGCTCACTGCCCTTGAAGCAATGATGCCTTAAATTCAGTACAATTCCATAATATTTTCACTAATTTTTTCTACTAAATCAGGTTCCATTTTCTTTATTCACACAATCATATATTATGGACATTATTTCAGGATAATATGTACAATCTACCTATTTTGTTAGCTGTTGTCTTGTATTTATTGCATTTGTGCCATAGCTTACTTAACCCTATTAATGGGCCTTCATATTGTTTTCAGTTTTTCCTTTTCACAATTGATAAGAGCAAACTCTGATAAGTACTTTTGAGAATATATGTATAAATCCATACAGATGTTTGTAAAATTTATAAGGATTTATTCCAGGATTTCTAGGTATAGACTTGCTGGGTCAGATGTTATACATATTTTAAATTGTGAAAAAATTGCCAAATTATCTTCTAAAACTGAATCAACTTTATGGTTCACTAGCAAGGAACTAAGTGACTATATTCCTTGCCAACCTTAAACTTTATTTAATCTTTTGCATTTTAGTCTTCCCATTCAGTAATAAGAAAAGTATCATTTGTAAGAACACATGATTCAAATAAAATATGACTTTTTTGTTAGAACTGTTTAACTGACCTTCTTTATAAAAAAAGAGGGAGGAGCATGTAGTGAAAAGTAAGTGCTCTGAACCTAGTCTCAGAGTTAATCTCTGTTAATGGTTTTGGCACTCCTCACGTAACAGTGTTCTGCCACTTGTTTTCTTTTCTTTTCTTTTTTTTTTTTAACAGTCTTCATATTTTAGAGCAGTTTTAGGTTCACAGCAAAATTGAAAGGAAGGTACAAAGGTCTTCCATATATCCCCGGTCCCCACACATGCATAGCCTCCCAGACTATCAGCATTCCCCACCACTATCAGCATTCCCCACCTTTGTTAAAACTGAAGAACCTACGTCGACACATCATAATCACTCAGAGTCCATAGTTTACATGAGGTTTCACTCTTGGTAGTGTGAATTCTGTGTATCTGGACAATTTTATAATGACATATATCCCCCATGATAGTATCATAGAGAGTAGTTCCACTACCCTAAAAATAGTCTGTGTTCCACCTGTTTTATTTACTATATCCTGGATATTCCTACATATTATTAATATACCTTTTTAACAGGAAGTTTTCTACTGAAGACACTTATAATACTTTATTAAACCAGCTTCATACTGATAAATAAACATTTAACTGTTTTTAGGTGTTTGCTATTATTTACAAAAAACATAATAAGCATTCTTGATATAAAGTCTTTATTGCACTTTTGTGAATATATCTGTAGGATAATGAAAGATTTTAAATGAGGAGAAAAAAAGAATGAGTCAGCAACTATGAACATAGTCATGCACAGGGCAACAATGAAACCATCCAAATTTAATGTTAGAGAATAAATGAGAGACAGGAAAGGATGGGAAACTAACATTTGTTTGGTACATACTATGTACCATAGGTATAATTACATTTTTCCTGTGAACAAGATTTCAAGTTAACAAACATCATCCCCACATTTTAGAGGACTGTACTTAAGTTCAGAAAGGAACAAATGTCTTTATGTGGTCATTCATATTGGGAGATAGGACTGTCCTTCAGACCAAAAGGCATATTTCTGTATAGCCTTCCTGAGGCCAAGGGACTCACCTTGGACCACCTGCAGGCTTTGTGGTAGAACAGGTTTTGAGCCCCAGAATCGGCCCTCTTTGCTATTATACTATGCTACCCCCAAGAGGAAAAGCTGTCAGAAACAAAGTAGACACTATTCCTCAAAGGCCTAATGTTCTGTCTCAGTTACCAAGACAAGGATACCAGAACTGAGATAAAGGCAGATGTCCAGGTATGACAACCTGGGGAGATTGTTCTTAGCCAGCCTGGTAGCATTTATTCCTTGTTGAGAATATCAGAGCACTGGACCTGCATGTGAAGGTCAAGGGGCCTGTGAAAATATAAATGTCACAGTTGCTGAATACTGGGAAGCTTTGAAAGTACTATTCTGATCTGGAGAAAAATTGGCATTATAAAAATGTTAAGTAAATGGAGCAAGAAGCTATTGTAAGTAAAATTGCCCAAGCAATATCAGTCATAATGTAGGCATTAAATAAATATTCATTGAAATTTTGTTTTATTATTTTAAAATGTGCATATTTAATAACAACCTATATTAGAAGTAGGTTTTGAATACATTTTATTAATTCAATGGAAACTTTACAATTTCTAAAATTCCCACATTAAATACTAATAAATAAAAACATGAAAATAACACATAACTATTGTTAGACCCAGAAAGAGTTAGAAACTTTAAATACTGCCCTTATTGAGAAAACTAAACCAAACTATGTCACTTAATAATAATAGATTTCTCTTAATGTATGTAAAGTCCTGAACAATTACAGAATTTTTTTAAAAAATCTATTCAATCAAACCAATTTCTAAATTATTGTGCTTTAAGAGCTTCGCTGTATGTTAGAGATGCATATTATTTAAGAGAGCATGCAACAATTAAAATGTCAAGTATGGCTGAATTCCATTAATGGAGGAGAAGCGAGATAACATCACCCATCACAGTTTGTCATGATGAGAGAATGTACTTTAACCCACCAAATACATGCAAACATGACTTGAGACTTAATAAAGCCAATCAGTGATATAATCGTACCTAATTTTAGCAAAATGTAATATGTGACTAGTTCTACGAAACAGTTCATAATATGGTGCCAGATATCTTGTTTTACAAATAAATTTATCATAAAATTTCTTAAATGTGTTCTCTAATGCATCTTAAACATTTTTTCAGGCACGTAAAAAGTAAGCACAGTTGAATGATGAGGCATTTGAAAGCAAGTTATGGTAAAATATAATGATCTTTACTACAGACACCAAACCAATTCTACAAACTGCCAGTCAAGAATCAGATTTTCATAAGCCTATAGATGAAAGTCTATAATTTCAAGAGAAAAAATAAATTAATACCTTCTCCTCCTATAAAATAAACAGAAGGAAACAGAAGTTTCTCCAAGTTGTAGCTCCAAAATTATTCCTCTGGATCCAGAAGCAAAGATTTCTGCAAACTATAATCAGGAATTACTAAGTTACATATTTTGGTTCAACCAAAATTAAACGAACCACTAAGAAGCAGGCACTGAATTTTGCACTGGTGCAGAGCACAGATGTCAGGGCTGTACCAGCTTGGTTCTGACAATCAGCTGTGAGCCTTTAGCAAATTCCTTGGAATCTAGTTCCTTCATCTGTGCTTCAGTTCCCTCATCAGTAACACATTAGCAGATGCTAATAGTAATAAAAATGTCTTCAAAGCGTCATGAGGATTTTGAGTTAACATATGCAAGGCACCTAGAATAGTGTCTAGAACATAACAGATGAGCAGCTGCCATGTAAAGTTCAGCTGTTATTGTTAGTTTTTTTAAATAGATAAAAAATTTTCTGCTCAAGTATCTCACAGTCTAGGCCTCGTTAAACTAGAGAGTACCAGGAAGAAGTGTTATTGCAATGTGGTAAAGTATTAAGATTGTTACCTGCAGAGTGCTTCATACCTTACAAGTAGACTGCTAGGCACTCTATTAAATCATCAGGGGTATGATTTAATACTTACATGTATATATTTAGGTTTATATCATGTCAATATGAGCTTCACAAAATTATAAAACTCCTAGCAAATATACTTGATTGAAATTCCATTTGAAATATTACTTATGATAGGGTATCTTTATCAAAATTATTTTCCATTTAACATTTTCTTTGACTCAATTATGACTAAATTTTCCTTTTGCAAGGCTTTGGGAAGTTCCACATAAAAAAGCATTTGTAGAATATACATAGGAACTAGTATAACCCATCGCTATATAGCTAATTTAACAAAAGAGGAGAACACTGGGGATTGATGCAGTCTATGGCCTTCAAATATTAAAACGTTATTTAATTATTGCTGCCATCCATCTACAGCCCATATAATATTGAATGTTGGAGACAACATCCATAAAAGCCAAATAAACTAAATGACATTTTCCAAGTTTTTATTGTTAAGGTCATAAATATGCTTGGCACAATTAAACTAGCTCCAAGACTTGTCAGATGTTTTAACTTTATATGGCAGTTGGTTGGATATTTAGGGGTAGGCTGGCCTCTAGATAAGTCTCTGTGCAATCACTCTTAAGCTTTTTTGGGGGAAAAAATGGAAATGTATTGATGTTTTAAAATACATAAGGTTTTTTATTTTATAACTGACAATCTGTGGTATCAATCAGGATTCTTAGGAGTCTAGGTTAGCTATTGGGTGTATTTGAATATCTCAATTAAAAATTATAAAGCACAGATGTTATTTTTGTCAAGCACTTTATCCCTAAACTTGTACAATCAAGCATCATTTTTAAACATTCAGTTATTTATCTCTTCATTAAACTGTAGTGTTACTTCTCTTGGTAATACAACCAATTCAGACTTTGGTCATCAGGCTATTACAGCACTCAAGACTGCCCTGGAGACTTGACATTTATTAATCCCTGGACAACGTCTGTGTTTAGAATATAGCAAATATCTACATCCATATAAATCATGATATTGCAGATAAAACCAGAATCATGGCCTAGAAATTCTGTCAACAAGTATCCAAACCATATCTTTGGACAAATACAAAGAAGTGACTTTTTTAAAAATTCTCAAAGAATCATAATAGACCAGCTAGAAAACAACTCAAGAAACACAAAATGTAGAGCCCTATTCTGAAGAGGCTACAGGAAATGAAAGCAGACTGACTGAAATTACAGAAGATGTCTACTGAAGATTGGTTACTCAGATTGCTAAAGAGCAGCTACTCACGGGGCTATAAAGGGAAGAGGTGAACAGTAATTAAAAGAAAGCTCTAGAAGGAGAGATATCATTCTGCATTTTATGTTCTCTTGATCTAAGTATAAATATCATATATGTGAAGGGTCTCAACTTTGGAACTCTTAGAGATAGATTTATTTCACAATCACTTCTCAAAATATCATTATTAAAAGAAATATTGTAAGGTAAAAGATATATCCAAATGGAGTTTCAGGAACTGTATTATCATTATTTTGTGATGAAAATTATCACACATAGACTCATAACCTGGCCACAGAGACGTCATGTTTATCACCAGTTTGTGTTTCCCACAAGAGCTAAGGAAAATGATAGGGATTTCAGAAGGCAACAGAAGATAAATAGACATTTTCTACTGGGGGTTGAAAAGAATCCTTTCTTCTTAGGGAATCTAAATCTGAACAAATCTAAATTTAGTGTGTGTGTGTGTGTGTGTGTGTGTGTGTGTGTGTGTAGTTACACAAAGTTAGTTCTCAAATGGTTATATTTTTCCAAATATGTTGTTTAAATATAATACTTCTACTAGCCCAAAGTTCACAGTTAATTATACATAATTATGTATCTTTATATATTCTCCTTTTTACTTGGAAAAAAAGATGATATTACAGAAATAATATTCTTGGGAGTCAAGACAGATATGTGTTCCTCCATATTTATTTAACTTTCTGAATAACATCTTTAGTCATTATATGTGTATTACATTGATTGAGCACTAAATATGCCAAGCACCATAGCAAATGCTTTAGAGACATTATATTATTTAATTTTCACAATAATTCTAAGAGGTAGATACTATTATTATAACCATTTTTCAAGCACAGAGGGTTAGATTATGTAACTTGCTTAAGAACATGTCACAACAGCAGTGAATATGGAACCGGGACTCATACTAGGCAGGTTGACATCAGAGTCCACATGATTAATCAATGTGAGAGTCTGCCTTCTTGGAACACAAAAGAATGGTCTTGGATATATAGGTTCCCTATATTCTGGAGTCTTGCTGAGTTCAAACCCCATTCTACTACATATAACTCTGTTTATTTAATTCTTAAAATGGGTATGTAAACCAGGAGTTTTTTCCTATATTTTTAAACAGATAGATAAACTGAGGCTTAGGGAAGTTAAGTAACTAAGTTCCCTGAGGGAACATGACTAGGAAGTGGAAAAGCCAGTATTTGACATAAATTGTTTTGACTCCAAAGCCTATGCTCTTCCCAATACACTGCACTGCCATTCATTTCATTCTTACGTAATCTTCCCAACAACACTGCAAGGTAAGTCAGTCCTATTATCTACCTTATTATAAACAATGGAACACGTCAAATGACTTGCCTAAGTTCATCCAGTTATAAACTATTGGAGCTAGGGTTCTAGGCCAAGTCTGTGTGACTCAAAAGTTTATTCTCTATGATAAACCTTTGTCACTGAACAATTCTTATGATCAAGCTGCCCTTCATATAGAGGTTTTTGACAGATTAAGAGTTTGTTCATCCTAGCTTTTGCTATAAGATCCTGTTTGTTTGTAAATGAATCTCAAGCACAAACGACTATTTTATAGCAGTCATTTGTTTTCCTAATCCGATCCAAATGATGTTTGGGAAATATAAAAGACTTAGAAAGGCAATAGACTAAGAAGACGATATTGCCATACAATATTTGGAAAGTTTATTTTTGGAAATGAGTTTACAATATTTGGACTATTTTAAGTGAGTTTATTTAAATATTCATTTAAATAATTGAAAATGCCTATTTTATTTATTTATATACTTCCTCATTTTACCAACAAATTATTTAAGGAGGCTTTAGAATGGTATTTTATTTTTGTTAATAGATGATCTCTAGAATAGATCTTCTTTCAAAAATGGAATTAATAATGATAAAAGTCATTCTTGATTTAGAGATTACATTATGCTTGGCACTTACAGCAAATAGATGGCACACTCAAATTAGGATCATCTGGGGAGGGTTTATTGGTAAAGCAACTAGTTGCAAAAGCATGGGAAAAGGTGGGGAAACCACAAGGACTAGAGTATATGTCTCAAGCTGTTACCACCCCTCGTCCTGTGTGGATGAGGGAAGGGAGAGTTTGCTGGAATCGGGAAGGATTGAGCGTTGTGTGGAAAAGGCCAGTCTGAATAAGCAGTGACCTTCTGTCACTAGACATACCAGCCCAAGGTAATTGCAGAGGATGCAAAAAAGAGGGAACTACTGACCCTATATTTCTATGCTCCTGCCTTTTAATCTTATTTCTTGCGCCTCAGATTGGTCTAACTCAACTGTAAGTCAGAGAGTGGGAACCTATCGATGTTAGCTATACAGGTTGGTCTCCTAGGACAGAAAGTAGGGTGGAGAGGGCAGAGAGCAGAACTGGAGGGACAAATGGAAGTATCCAATACAGAAATTAATACTCATGTTAATTAATTATGTACTCATGTATTCATATGTATTTTATGTAGTCAACCAAGTTGCATACGTATGCTGCTGCAGTGTATCAAAACTTTAGAATAATAATAATTGTGATTAATAATGTCTAATTATAAATACATAAATATTTGTAGTCTATCTCTTAACAAGAAAACAAAGAGGGACAGAGTAATATTTTAGAAAACTCAAAAGGGCAATTAGTTAGAATTCCTACTCTTAAGTCATTTATTGAAGGTGTGATCTTGAACAAATCAGTTAACCTCTCAATATTTCAGTTTCTGTTCTGTTAAATAGAAATAATAAATGCCCTATCTCTCTCCTGAGGATGTGGTGATAGTCTATTGGTTACAGTGAATGAGACAGTATTTTGAAAATTTAAAGTATTATTTATTTTCAAGAAGAAAGTATCACATTGAATTAGATCACCTGGGAAACAATCTTAAATTCTGTTTTATTTGATTTTTTAAAATGAAAACTCATATTAAGAAATTATGTCTACACGCTATTTATATATATAAAATATTCAATTTAGCTTAACCTGAATGTCCTAATTTCTGTCTTTAAGCACAATTGCCTTTTAAGCACAATTTCTGAATAATTGACAAATATAATACTTACCATATGGTCACTTACATAAGCCTGGAATACTTATAAAAGGAACAAATGTAGCAAGTATACTTTGCCATTCTGAAAATCTCAAGCCTATATTAGCAGTTGTGCTTATTTAGATAAGAATATTAAAACACTCCAGAAACATAAAATAATTTATGTAAGTTCTTAAACACGAATTTAATGGTTAGTTAACCTTCCTATTTTCATTCTATATACTCTTCCTG
The DNA here is from genome assembly GCF_000442215.2 of Lipotes vexillifer. Taxonomy (NCBI): domain Eukaryota; kingdom Metazoa; phylum Chordata; class Mammalia; order Artiodactyla; family Lipotidae; genus Lipotes; species Lipotes vexillifer. Next base: position 3,815,561 of record NW_006794958.1, on the reverse strand, counting down.
ACATATTGCACAACATGGTTCAGTCTATCAGCTATAAGGCAACAACTTCCAGGTCATTATTATCATTATTATTAATTACTATTCATTGTAGGCATCTCTACTTTTATAAATCATAGGTACCTGAAGCTCAATATGATAAAATGCAATGAGATTATTTTTTATCCAAAATGATACTGCACCTTTATTCAACATCTCATTATCTATCCAGACACCCAGAAATTTGGATACTAGCCAAGTAGTCACCACCTCCTAATCACCTACAGCTAATTCATCGCAAACCACATAATTTGGTGGCCCTTGTCTCTAGGCTAACCTTTTCAGTCTACTGTTCACAGTGTTGCTGGAGTGATCTTCTAAAATACAAATGTGAATAGTTACTTTTCTGCCTAAAACCTTTTCATATCTTCATAACAGTGAAGTACCTGATGATGGGAGACCATTATTTGAGCTTTGTCCAGCCAGTTACCTCTAGTTTACCATCACTCCCACCCTACGCTAGTCCCCAACAGATACAGATATCTCCCACCCTCAAGCCTTTTCCTAACGATCCACGGTGTTTCAGGTCTCCATGTCTTTTGGTCACACTATGCCCTTCCCATAGAATAATCTTCTTATTCTCCACCCCATCACCACCACCTGTCTGGCAGATACTCATTATCAAAATATGCTCAGTGTTACCACCTCTATGTGTGCTCCTCACCTTTCCCAAAGAATAGACCACATCGTCTTTTGTGGTCTCTTATCACAGCACCCTTATTTTTTTATCCATTCCTTTCCCCTGACTGAAATGTAAAACTCCTTAAGCTCAGCAGTGCTGACTTGGTATTTATAATGATTAGAAAAGGCAGAGGGTTAAAAATTACATATTGAATGAAAGAATGACCAGAAGGACACAATTATATAAGAATAATTTTTTACTTTTACCATTTTATCTCTGGATTCCCCAACTGTCCTTGATGAACCTAAAAATAATGACTGTTTTTGATATAGTAAGAGGAGTGTACTAAAAATGCATAAAAGAAATGGTTGGATAACTAATAGTTATAGTAGCGTAGTTCTCATATAATATTTCCCAACAGATTAAACATGCAAAATAAGAGTAAATCTGTTATATTTCACTGTTTCTTTTCAGACTAAGCTCAGGATTTTATTCATAGTTTTATCACATAACTATTCTTTCACACTGAACTTTCTGCCTCAAAAGAATTAGATACTAAGGGAGATAAATTCCCTATATTTTTTGCCAAGATGAAAGAATTCTCTACTAAATTTGTTCTATCTTAAAATAAGAATTAAAACACATAAATTTGCATTCTCAATATAAAAGTTTACATTTAAAAAATCAAAATGTGAGTTAGTCATGTCTTTTTTTTTTTTTTTTTTTTTTTTTTTTTGCTGTCCGCGGGCCTGTCACTGCTGCGGCCTCTCCCGTTGCGGAGCACAGGCTCCGGACGCGCAGGCTCAGCGGCCATGGCTCACGGGCCCAGCCTCTCCACGGCATGTGGGATCCTCCCGGACCGGGGCATGAACCCACGTCCCCTGCATCAGCAGAAGGACTCTCAACCACTGCGCCACCAGGGAAGCCCTAGTCATGTCTTTTAAGTCTAGAAACATTTTAAAATTAGAGCTGTACTTATGGGCACTTAAAAAAGAGGCATTATCAACTTCAAGTCACAATTCTTTTCCACTTGAAAATTTTTTCAGATCAAATTTCTCTGCCTTATGTTGAACTGATATAATTTTGGACTATTTAAAGATAGAATTATATGAACCTTATGTTAATTAATCTATGGTATTTTATTGAGTCCAACTTTTTCCAACCATATATTTTGTTAAAAGTAAGCTTAGGGCTTCCCTGGTGGCGCAGTGGTTGGGAGTCCGCCTGCCGGTGCAGGGGATACGGGTTCGTGCCCCGGTCCGGGAGGATCCCACATGCCGCGGAGCGGCTGGGCCCGTGAGCCATGGCCGCTGGGCCTGCGCGTCCGGAGCCTGTGCTCTGCAACGGGAGAGGCCACAGCAGTGAGAGGCCCGCGTACAGCAAAAAAAAAAAAAAAAAAAGTAAGCTTAGAAATCTATGTTCTTACTGTGTTTTTTCTAAAGTAAAACAGAAAACATTATCATAGCTAGCATCTACTTTACCCCAGGGGAAAGATTTTATAATAAGAAATACAGCATACATATTTTCAGTATATTTCATATAGTGTAAAGGGAATGGAATTTCTTAAAGTTCAAGTATTTGCAACAAATTTAAAAAGAAACAAACTTCTGAAGAGAAATTTCTAGAAATTCTTCTCACGAAATTTACAGAAATCTTGTTAGAAGGCTGTATTGTAAGCCAGAGTAGGGAGGTCTTCTAACAGAAACTGTGAATTATTCTCATTTATCACACAGCCCTATGGAAAGCAATGACCTGACGAATAAGTCATAGCACAGTTCAGTTAAGAGTATGTGACAGCAGGAGACACAAAAAGGTAAATGAACTAAGGCAACTAAACAGGCAGAAAGCCCTGGATGGAGCATGAAGGGCATTCCTCTCAGCCATGACTTGTTACAGCTCAGAGTAATCAGACTGGCACAGTCTGATGTGTTAATTTTTTTCCTTTCAATGCATTTTTTTACTGAGATATAATTGACATATAACATTGTGTAAGTTAAGGCATACAACATGTTGACTTGACACATTCATATATTCAGTGTGGTCAGTACCATAGAGGGAGGTAACAGCTCTATCACATCACATAATTATTTATTTTTTGTGATTAGAACATTTAAGGTCTGGTCACTTAGCAACCTTGAATCATATAATACAGTATGGTGGGGTGTTAATTTTTGAGACAAAGAAACAAAGGTAAATCAAGTTTAAATTACAGGTCCCATATTACATAGCCAACGTCGATCAATTCAGAAGTAGTTATATCTCCTTACAGCCCTTCTCTCCTAACACATCACATATTTCTATTCATAAGATGTTTCCTGAGAAAAATGCCTGGAGCTGAAGTAGAAAAGATCCCAAACCCCATCAAATATGAAAGTAGAGACATACACAATTGTGTCCGCAGTTGCTTGTGATTCTGGGATTAGCGTGAACAAGAGGGCAGAAGCATAGTTAGCTGTAGAAAATATTTTGTAGTACAAGTCTCACTTCTGGGCCTCATGCTTAAGTCTATTTCTTTTTCCAGTGTCAATCATAATTCCACATAGCCTCTATTTTCATAAAACACTATAAAAAGATAAATTATATTATGTAATGACTTAAAGTATAATGTAAATTTTCCAAGTCAAGACTGAATTTTGTGAAAAAGTGCTGGTGTTTGACTGCTTAGGTTCAAATTTTAGCCCTAGTTTGAGCACACATGGGCAAGTTGTTTAATCTCTTCATGCCTCAGTTTCCCTAATTATCAAAAGGCAAAACTAACAGTATCTTAGTGTTGTGAGGCATATATAAGTAAAAATGCCTAAAGCCTTTAAACTGTGACTGGCACACAGTGAACCCCATGCTTAAATTTTGGTCATTATTGTTATTTTATTACTAAACTTTAACAAAGGCATTCACCTCTAAATAACAATATGGACAATTTTTTTCCTTGAGTTTTTATGATATATTTAAAACATATGAACTATATGTGTTAGTATTTTACATTAAAATATTTTTTCTATTTCAATTCCCTCTATATTGTTTTAAAGTCTTTCCCCTTTCAAAGCTGACAGTATTTCACCCCTTATTGAATATTTTGAAATTGAATATTTCCTTATTCAGTCTCATTTCTTCTTTATTCCTCTTCTTACTGTTTTCCAACCTGACTTAAAGAACCTGAAGGGAATTCCTTCACTCCTTGGATGAGTCTTATACCTAGTAAGGGAATATTAAGAAGGTAAAGAAGCCAGTACATCAGTGGATCAGCAAGAAAGTGGCTCCATACTCAAGCTATCCCTCCCCAGAAAGGAATTTTGTATGTTTATTTTTTCATATATTCATTTATTTATTCATTTAAGAAACATTTATTGAAATCTGTTCTGTGCCAGGTATTGTGTTGGGCATTCAACATACATTATCTCTTAGCCCTCACAATAACACCATCTATCTATCTATTGTTAGCAGTACTATTATTATCAGTTAGCAGTACTATTATTATCAACTAGCAACGATTGTGCCTTGGATAAACCTTACTGTGTATGATACTGCTACTGCACAAAGCTGGCAGTACTGTTTTTATCAATCTCAATTTATACACGAAGAAACTAAGGTTCAGAAGTTTTAAGTAACTGATCCCAAATGGCAAGTGTTAGACACATCTTGCCGACTTTCTCTACAAATAAGTCAGTCAGATAATATTCACACAAAACTAGAGCAGGCCATCATTCACTCATTTATTCATATAAGCATTCATTTTTTTTTTCTACAAAAGGTAATTGTGTGCCCAGCTTTGTGCTAGGTATTAGGATAAAGTCTACTTTTAGGGAAAAATTCAGTGATACTTACCAGTGCTGATGCTTTATGTATGTTAACTAACCTACTTCTAGAATGGCCTGGCCAAGTTTTGGTCCAGAGGACTAAATAAAATTGTTCTGCCAACCTGGCTCAAGTGTATTATCCTGTACCATTTGGACCTGATTGCCAAGATTTGGTTATTTTTTTTTGAATAACGCTCCTTGAATTGTTGCAAGCCTTTGATTAATTTTCAGAGTTCTGAAAAAGCTGACTTTGACAGCTTTTGCTATTGTTCTCATTGGTTTATTGAAATGCAGATTTTTAGGGTCCTTACTCCATCATTCCAGAATTCCCTCCCTGCTGTGGTTTTAAACTCACTTCTAGCATCGCATTCCTGTCTCATTCTTTGTGATCAAATTCATTGGCATCCTTCAGTGGCAGTTACTGAGTCTTGGCTGTGATTTGTTTTGTAATAGTTCAATATCTCCATTGTTGGGGTGGTGCTACCTAGTTTAATCCATCTTCTTAGAAATCATGTTGCTGAATCCCAGTATTGATCCCCACTCTCTGCTTAAAGACTATTTTAGAAAGGTGATCCCCTTGCTACTCTCTGTGTATATATCTGACATAGAACTTAGAAAGGGGATGAAGTCACTTCTAATATTCTTTTGTATTAGTCCTGGTATTAATCCTTGTGTATGGTGTGATTTATATAGAAAAGAAAGTCACCTTTCTCTCTCTGGGCCTTATTTTTTGGACTTAGATTTGCAGAGGAAAAGTTATCCTATATGTAAGTGTTTAAAAGATGGTCCTTGCCATACGAAGACAAAACTCCCAAGCCGAAGATGAGAAAGCTATATTTTAAAACCAGCTGTCTTAGTTGACTGCTACTCTGAGTTTATTTTCCTTTCATTTTAATAAATTTCTTAGTAAATTCCTGTGTAGAAATTTTAGCTCGGTCTACAGAATACTAGGAGCATGTGATGAAGGGTATTTTGTTATCAAGGGAGGACCATAAGCCCTAAGGTCAATATGGTAGAGAAAACTACAATTAGTGAGAGACCTCCAAGAGAAAGGTTTATCTTTTTACAGGGTAAAAATAAGGTTAGAAGGGCCATTACACCTCAACATAGGTAATTCCCTTAGTAACCTTGGAACACTGAAAGTTATATTAAGGAAACCTAGATTTTCACTTACATAGATATTATCTGCTAACTACCCATATCCCTGAACTTCTTGAGTGAAGTCCTCCATGAAGATCTAAGTATTTATATCCAGAAATCTGCCATGACCTCCCTCCCCAACTGCAGGCTGGATTAGATCCCCTCCATGTCCCCCCACCTCACTCTGTACCTAACCACGCCTACTCTATCAGCCTTTCCTTAATCCATGGACCTACAAGAATTTTGACTTGCCTTGGAATTTCAATGTCTAGAACAGGACTTGGTGCTATTAGATGCTCAATAAATTGCTTGTGAGACTTTTATTTAACATTCCTCTTGCTAGTTCAGACTCCTTTTCGTTACTTCCGAAAAGTCTGCCAAGCCGAGCTATTTGTTCCAGAAAGATGTTCTTACCCTTTGAAGTTCGACCCATCTGACTTCAAGAGTTACTATACAATCATCTAACTCTCTTTTCCCACTGCCATTTTATCTTGCCTCTGCTTTCCTATAAAACACACTAGTATTATTTTTCCTTTCTTCTACTAGCAAGGATCATATTGGGGAATTTAGCTTCCTGAATTAATTTCCTCTTCCTTCATTTCCTTCTACTTGCTTTCACTCCCTTTAATATGTTGAAACTATATGTATGTTGAAACTATACAGTAGGTATCACAAAATTCTAGTCTCTAAATAAATAGTGTTTTCCTCATCTCCCATAATTCTAAACATTGTTTCACATTACTGATCTCACCTTCTTAAAGCTTCTTGCAAAGCTCTTGAATTGCTACCTGCTTTGTGAGAGCTCCTTTTTCAGTGTCCTCCAGAGTCTACACCCTTCTCACTGGAGCATCCATGACACTAATCAGCTATGAACGAAATACTGCTTAAATCAGGTTAGAGGGCAGGTGTCCCTTTCCTGTGATTTACTCATCTGCAGATGGTTTGGATCCAGAAATACTTCTCTATCTCTCAATGCAAATTCCATTCCTTACCAACCACATTGTGTCTGATTTGAGCCCTGTGTTGTTATTGTATACAATATTGTTATTTTATACAGCGACCTTAATTCTGCTTGTGATCACTGTCGATCAGGGGGCTGCAAAGAAACTCCACTCTGCTCAAACTCTGTGTGCTGCCCCACCCAGAGGGGATTTCAGCCTCAGTTCTGCTGGGAGGACTCAGGAACCACACCCACCCTTTCCCTTTCCCTCTCCCTCTCCCTCCTTTTCTCCCATTCTTCTGACATTGTTGTCCCTTTTCTGTCTTCCCCCACTCCCTTTATCACTCACAAGTCTTAACATGACTTTCCCCGTTTTCTTCCTTGGATGGTACTCAGCCTCCCATCATTTTTCATTACCACAAATCACTTTAAAATTTATTTTCTTTGCTGCTTTCTCTTAAAGCAGTACCTGACCCTGCAATATCATTCAATAAAAATCAGCTTCTATTACTATTTTACTTATACCCATTCCACACCCTGGGAAGGCCCAGGGGCTAGGATTTTCTCGGACATATAATTGCCTGTGCTGTGTAGTTTAGCTCAAGTGATTTCTCCATCTCTCACCAAAATGTGTGTGTGTTGAGGGTGGAGGGATGGGGGAGTTGACTTAGAGCTTTTATAAGACCTCCAGTTATTTGAGACTTGTGTAAAACTATTTACTGGCATGTCGAGATGACAAATAAATTCCTGCCAAGTCTTCTTCGGTCTATTTGTGCTCATCTTTTTGGTTCAATACACAGAGGCTACCTCTTTCATGTATCTTTCCTACCCATTCCAAGCCATTGTGCTGTTTTCCTTTGGTCTCCTAAAAATGTTCCACGCATGTAGTCTCTTGCATGATTGTCACTTTTTTGTATGCCTTTGCCCCCGATTTTATTAGGTCCCTTGAGAACCCACCCTACTTTATGGGCTGAGTGTGCACAGGCACGCACACACAAATACATGGTCATGTATGTGACCACGTTCATGGTCACACACCCAAGAATGAAAAATTTTCCTTAAATCCAGAACAACTAGTCGTAATCTAAGACCTTATAGCAGGTTAAATCAGAAGGGACAAACACAGCACAAACTTACAACTGTATCATAATAATACCTTGCACATTCATAAGAAATTCTTCCAGCATAAGGACTGTTGAATTAAACTCTTTGATGGTAAAATTTATTCTAAATAAAACCTCACCTCTATGCTGTGCCCTTTCTACATAAGAATTGGAACGAACTATGCATATCCTGCACCTGTTAAGTTATACAGAAAACCTGCAGGAAACCAAGAGTATGAGTACGTGTCATTAAATACAAAAGATTAGAATAAAAACCTTAGGTGGCTATGGTTTCTGGTGTTATTTTAACTCTCCATGCTCTTGTATAACATTAGTGGGCAAAAATTCACATAATAAATTACTAGCCTTATGCTTAAAGTTCTTAGACAATGCATGTTATGTGAACATCTATGGCTGTTCTGAGCATACAAAATGATTAAGCCAAACAGAAAGGTTATCACGTTGCGTTTATGAATTTTGATAACGGTGGCCTTGTGTTCTGCATGTCTGTGACTCTGAAGAGCAGATTTGGTTTCAGCCTTGTGGCAGCTCCTGTAGGGGCTAATCAGGAGAGCTGCTGTGACTAAAACTGAAGTGGAAGTTGCAGCTGCCTGGGAGATGATTTTCATTAAAGCTGCCTGGCAGTGTCAACACAGAATCTAGACTGGATTTTAGAAATGAAACGTGGCACTTGCAAGGCACTCGGGCAGAGTATTCATAATTTTCTAATGGTGGGATTGCATCTTTTCACTTAGAATGGAAATAAAATCATTAAACAACTAGTGACATAAAATTCACTAAAGTGGCTAACTGTGAACATTTCCATATTTCCTTCTAACTAATAATTAAAATATGTATGGAGGTTTTGTCATCAAATATACATGTCTTCAGCGTTTGAAAATGAATTATAGCTATGGGCAGAGATTAGAGTATAATCCTGAGTTGTGTTAAAGTAATGAAATTGTGAGTATCTTTCTTCTTTTTTCTATTACACTTATTGTCATGTTGCTTTATCACAATGAGATAAATGTAAAAATTTTGGTAACAAATTTTGGTTCATTTAAGGACAAAGGTTAATCTTGAGTTAAAATTATATTTATAGTACTATACTTTTATCCTTGGTTTCAAAAAGTAGCTCTATTTACAGAAATTTTTCTAGTAAGATAACAGATATTTAGGGAAAAAAACCCATGACTTTCAGGAAACCTCTAATAGATATCAGAGTTTCTATGGCCATTAAGATATAGGTTTAATAAATAATATTATCTTTGTTATTTCAGTGTTAGTCTACAGATTTCAGATGATAAAATGATCCTATAAGATGATATAATTCTTTGTTAAAATAAATTTAGTGCTTAGAAACTAGGCTGATAACATAAAAACAGGGAGTATTATTTTCCAAGGGAAATAAATAAAGTGAAGAGGAGTCACATAAATGCTGCATTAAAATAATGGTATTTGGCTTCAGACTAGAAAAAAAATCCCCCCCTCCATTGTTTTACCTCAATAAATATATTATTTCTTTAGTCACATGCACATTATATTTGATTTTTTAAATATGTTAAAATTTATTTGAGAAATAATGAGGAAATATCTTAATTCAAGACTATTTCCTGACATGTGCCTCCAAGTACCATCCTAGCCTACTAGACATTCCTCCTGTGCCTTTGAGACTGGCTCACAGGAGTCCATGATTGAGCCACATCTTTGACACACACCTTGTGCTCAATAAATATTAGTTTACTAAATGAATTTTTCTGGTTTCTACTACTTCAACTGAAAGGATTCAACCTCTGAATCCTGTGCTCCAGAGCACCGAAAATCTGAATGTCTGGAAGATTCTGTACCAGTGGTAGATAAGAAACACACCTGAAAATTCATGATTGCTTACCAAAAAAATTTAGATTGCTGTTAAGAGCATACATGTATAATTGTATCCTTTTAGATAAGTGCAATAAAATGCTTCTTGTTTTAGTTATTAGGGTCTAAACTGTTTTGTTTTGTTTTGTTTTAACAACCAAAAAAAAAGAAATAAAATCTCAGAATCCAAGAACGGAAGAAGTAATTGTTTTGCTTGGGACCTTACTATCTTAGAACAAATGAGCACCTTCATAGTTTCTTCAGACACAGAACTGCACTGGTGTTTACCACAAAATCTTTCAAGGTAATATAAATCCTAGGGGAGACAAAAATTTCTCAAAGAGGAAGAGAAAGAAATGGTACGGCTTGATATGATGAAGTTGCCAAAACACTGTAGAACTTGCCTATCTCCATGCATGAGGTTGACCCCTTTGCTTGCAAAAGTCAAATGATAACTTCTTGATGCATGTTATTTGAATGTGTATGCATAAGTAAATGTAAACACAAAAGTTTTTCAATTCAATTGCTGTTTAAGCCTCAATACAATGTTAGTCATTTCAATCTGAGAATAATTTTTTTCTGCTTAGTAATACTTGGTACATGATAACCGCCCCCATCAGTTGATCTATCCAACTCCAGGAATCTACTTGTATTACTTAAACCAGGGTTTCCTAATTCAGGCTCTTACTCCAGTTTGCCCTTCTCACTAGTACCTTTGCTCTACATTTTATTCCTCCTGTTTCCCTTCTTAACATGCTGGGTTGAGTTCACTACTGATGCATAATCGTATAATCTGAAACAGAATTTTGGTTTCCGAAACAGAAATAAGATTTCATAGTTTAAAATCTCTCTACTCTCAGCTAAACCTAAGGGAGTGAGTAATGTGAAAACGTCAGATACTATCACAGGGTCAGTTTGTGCACAATCCCCTAAGATCTACCTGATACATGTACATGTGCATTTTCTACACATCCTGAAGACTGGCTCTGGATGAATATCCACACTTACAATTAATGTCCTTATATAGCACAGAGTTTCTGTATGTATCCCTTATATAAACACATATAAGGGACTTCCCTGGTGGTCCAGTGGCTAAGACTCCATGCTCCCAATGCAGGGGACCCGGGTTCGATCCCTGGTCAGGGAACTAGATCCCACATGATGCAACTAAAGATCCTGCACAAGGCAGCTAAGATCCCGTATGCTGCAACTAAGACCCCATATGCTGCAACTAAGACCCAGCACAGCCAAATAAATAAATAAATAAAATACATACATACATATAAGAAGGTGAATAGACATTTCATACCTATACTCAAATTATATTTTGAACTGTATGAAAAGAAGTCCTTTCCTAACCTGAGTGAACTTGTGTCAATTTTTTAGACATTATAATTAGAAATCTTCCATTAGGATTAGTAGTAACAAGAGCCTGTGGAATTTGTAGAAATAGATAGATGCCTAAGCCCCACCACTATGGATTCTAATTTAGTGTTGAAAAGGGCCAAACCATCTATTTAGTTGTTTTTTTTTTTGCGGTACGCGGGCCTCTCACTGTTGTGGCCTCTCCCGTTGCGGAGCACAGGCTCCGGACGGACGCGCAGGCTCAGCGGCCATGGCTCACGGGCCCAGCCGCTGTGGGATGTGGGATCTTCCCGGACCGGCGCACGAACCCGTGTCCCCTGCATTGGCCGGCGGACTTTCAACCACTGCGCCACCAGGGAAGCCCCTATTTAGTTTTTAATGACCAAAAGTTACTAGTTATTACATAAATTATTAAGTTATTTAAATTTCAAAATCTATTAGATTTAGAAATATTGCTTTAAGTGTGATCTCCTAAGTGCATATTGATATGTCAAATTCTATATCTCAGGACTCATGGTGAAATAAATTGCAGTCACAAAATTCAAATGTTTTGCTGATATATCTCTTAACATTTTATTTAAAAGAAAAGCAATATGAGATATTACTCAGCCATAAAAAGAAACAAAATTGAGTTATTTGTAGTGAGGTGGACGGATCTAGAGTCTGTCATACAGAGTGAAGTAAATCAGAAAGAGAAAAACAAATACCATATGCTAACACATATATATGGAATCTAAAAAAAAAAAAAAAAGGATCTGAAGAACCTAGGGGCAGGACAGGAATAAAGACACAGACATACAGAATGGACTTGAGGACATGCAGAGTGGGAAGGGTAAGCTGGGACAAAGTGAGAGAGTGGCATGGACATATATACACTACCAAACGTAAAATAGATAGCTAGTGGGAAGGAGCCGCATAGCTGCGGCTATGGGAGATCAGCTCGGTGCTTTGTGACCACCTAGAAGGGTGGGATAGGGAGGGTGGGAGGGAGATGCAAGAGGGAGGGGATATGAGGATGTATGTATAAGTATAGCTGATTCCCTTTGTTATACAGCAGAAACTAGCACAACATCATAAAGCAATTATACTCCAATAAAGATGTTAAATAAAAATAAAAATAATAAATAAATAAATATCAGCAAGTGAATTTTTAAAATGACTAACACTGCAGATATGCAGTAATGTCCCCCATTCTCTATTTCTCTCTCTCATACACACACACACACACACACACACACACACACACACACACACACATCACTACAGTTGGAAGCATTTTTTGAAAAAACAGCCTAACCATTTTATCTTAGGCATAATATATTTTTTAAATAATAAAACTGTAGTTGTTAGACAATATCACTTTGTTGATGTTTATACTACAAAGTTTTAAGCAAAATTAAAATATGAACCCTCTGTTTCCTCAAAAATAGACAAATCTTAGAAACTTTACCAAATTTCTCAATTTAGTAATGAGTGATGTACTGTATTTTATGTAGAATTATAGATATTGCTATGTAGATTATACATAAAACCTCCACAAATAGAATGGTAGAAAAATGGGATAAGAAGAAACAGGGAAACTAGCCAAAATATTTTTAAAATGCACGAAAAAAACCAAATATACATAGCTGATAAGTCCAGTGCCTTATCTTCTGCAACTGAATACAAGACTGTGATGGTATTTGTTGTCTTTCTTTTTTTTTTTTTTTTTTTTTTAACCAGCTATTCAAAATTCCCCTTCTTTATGCAGTGCTTCAGTTCTCACACCTTTAGGATGGAGATTTGGTGATTCAAACCTTCGTTCCTAAGGAATCAGAATCCTTTGTAGTCCTGACTATATTCTTCTTCTAATATTTACCACTGATGGTGATGTAAACATGGAACTTCAGGGATGCCCTAGATTCTGTTCACACTTTTCCTGGCCCAGTTTTATAGCACCATATCATTTCCTCTTGATGGGAAAGACTTTAACCTCAGTCAACACCTAAAACCCCTATTGTACCTATTCATTCAGGGGCATGCAGAGCACAGTAGGAGCATTTTTCCATGGACATTAAAATCTGTACACCAGGGCTTCCCTGGTGGCGCAGTGGTTGAGGGTCCGCCTGCCGATGCAGGGGACGCGGGTTCGTGCCCCGGTCCGGGAAGATCCCACATGCCGTGGAGCGGCTGGTCCCGTGAGCCATGGCCGCTAGGCCTGTGCGTCCGGAGCCTGTGCTCCGCAACGGGAGAGGCCACAACAGTGAGAGGCCCGCGTAACGCAAAAAAAAAAAAAAATCTGTACAACAGCAGACCACAAATTAATAGGGATGGGAAGCAATTTTTTTGCCAAGAGATCACCACATATTTGAGTGAGAGTTATCATCTCCATTTCTATCCTTTTGTTCTCAAACATATACTCTAGTTATGGGGAGAAAATATTTTATATCATTCACTGGCTTAGTGCATACATCACAGGCTGCCAGAGTGTAACTCAACACTGACAAGGCACTGTCTCTTAACTATTACCATAACTGTCTTATTTTCTTTTTACAGTCAAATGAAATTATTTTAAAAAGTGATAGTTTGTGACATAACATGGTGTTGTACCAGTTAGTTAGAAATTCCTCAGGGGGTAATTCTGGCAGAGACGTGATGAAGAGAAATAAATTCTAATCCAGGATACATCTATTTACATGTGAGAACAAAAGGCCAACTCAAGGGAATGGGTCCATGTAATAAAACTTCCTTAGGTAGTGTGCAGTGCAGGTCCCTTCAAGGTAACATTCCCTACTGGGGTCCAGTATTCATTGTTCCTCGTAGAAGGGTAAGCACTTAACTGAGGCAGTAGCCAAGTTAGCCTTGTCAAGGTGAAAGTTTTAGTAGCATGAATAGCCTCTATCTTTAGCGTGATCATTTGTATGACCCTACAGAGAAAGCACTGAGTAGGCAATTTTCCTTCTTTATTTTGGAGACCTTATGTGTGAGTATTTATATGGTCAACTAGTATCAGGTTCTGGGCCTATGCCCATTGTAAGCGATCCATCTACTTGTACCTTCCACAAACTTCCTTCTCACTAATGTTAGTTCTAAGTCCTACACCACCTAATCATCCTCACAAAGCAATGTAGGTGCTAACTTCAAGCCATCTCTGCTTTTAAACAAAGTAGACAACAAGGTGTACTACTGGATGTCCTGCCCACTGGGAGGATTTCTCTCCTGAATGCTTTTCCAGGGCCACACCTCAGTGAGACACAAGTGCACTTCTGGCCTGTGCAAGCATGTCATGTCGAACATTCTGTGGCCCATCCGCCAATAGTTTACTCCTTTATCAACAAGTCTTGGGGACTCTGTATGAGACCCCAGTTTCAGAATAAGGGAGAGAACAGAGTATGCAGAATCAGGCATCCTTGGAATGTGATGGTAAAGAAGAAAAAGAAAGTGAAAATTACATCGTTTAAGTATGAATTGTCATTCTCATGTCCAGAATGGCTTCTATAGTGTGGGCATCTCAATATGGAATCCAAGAAAAGATTATTTTTTCAGAGACATACTTAGACAGGTAGGTAGGCAGTTGTCATGACATTGTTTTGAGGGAGGAAGTTATCCAAATAAACACCATGTAGTGGAGAAAAATGGTATTTTCAGACAATGCGTAGATTTAAATTCAGGAAATCCAGGTTACAATTCTGGTTCCTAAGAGGGCCAATGCTGAAATGGCATAATAAAGACCTTCAAAAATCCATTCCTGCATGTGACTGGAGGAATGGAAAAATCTGGAAAAAATTTCAAAATCAACTAATTTTGAAATCAACATTTTCAGAACTTTGGAAATCAGCTAAAGACCTGCAACAATCTAAAGTGTGTTTATTCAAGAAAAATGGCTGAATCTCAATACAAGCAGCAAGGTATGTTTACTGCCTTAATCTCATTCCTTGCCTCTCCAGCTCTGCAGTAGCCTTGAAAACTAACAGCGTGGCAGTTATAACTGCTGTGAAAACCAGCCACTTGGAAGCTACTGGATGAGACAAAATAGGATTGGAATGCCCCAAAACCTCCAGAGAACTGTCACTATTTGACCTGTCTGGCAGCTACTAAGAAGCTCCGTTCACAAGGGATGTCTTTATTTGATGTGATTTAGGCCCTGCTCTGTGAAACAGCCATCCTCTGAACATTTGTCAAAAACAATTACAGCTGTCTCTTTGTATTTGCAGGCGATTAATTCCAGGACCCACCATGGATACCAAAATTTGCAGATGCTCAAGTCTCATTGTATTGCTGGTTCCACATCCGTAGATTCAACCAACCTCAGATCATGTAGTACTGTATGTATTTATTGAAAAAAATTAACGTATAAGCGGACCTGGCAGTTCAAACCCATGTTGTTCAAGGGTCAACTGTAGTCATCATAGCTGCCTAGGTAGCATTTCAAGTTGGGGCCAATAAGAGGCTGATCAAAAAAAGTAAAAGGGAAAACTGGGGAATGATATGTCATCTAAAAACTCCAACACATTCCTGGGAATCCAGAAAGCTGTATCTATGTGCAAGATCGTGCTCATGCTAAGGAAAACTTGAGCGGGTTCTAATCTCTGATCTCTAGTTGACCTTAAGGATCTACACAAGCAAAAAGTGAATACTAAGAGAGACTGATGGGCTGTTTGACAGAGTGTTTATGGCATGTGCCCGTATAAACACAGCACCCCTCAGCAATATCTACGAGATTCACTGGTTCAAAGCATTGAAGGAAATCTCTGTTCAATCATTACTTGACCACTAACTAAAACAAGCAGAGACATCAGTAGCATATATGACAAAGAATACATACTCTACAGTATACGTTCAGGAAAGTAACCAAACAAACACAGCAAAAATAACAAACACCAGGAAAAGGGAACATTCTGATTTCCAGAGCTGGAATATTTTATTATTTAAAGTGTCCACTTTTAGCAAAAAATATGATCCATGCAAAGAGGAAAGTATGAACCATATACAGGAATAAAAGCAGTCAATAGATAATGCCTCTGAGGAATCCCAGATGTCGAACTTACTAAACAGAATTTAAATCAGCTATTTTAAACATTGTCCAGGAACTAAAGGAAATCATGTATGAAGAACGAAAGGAAAGTATGAGAAAGATTTCTTAACAAATAGAAGATATCAATAAAAAGATTATAAAAAAGAATCAAATAGAATTCTGGAGTTGAAACTATAATAACTGAAATAAAAAATTCACTAGAGAATAACAATAGCAGATTTGAGCAGGCAGCATCAGTGTATTTGAAAATAGGTCAATTGAGATTATCTATTTTAAGGAACTAGAAAGAAAAAGAATGAAAAAAGATGAACAGAGCCTCAGAGACCTATGGGACAGCATCAAGCATACCAATATATATTTAATGAAAGATCCTGAAGGAGAAGAGAGACAGAAGGAATACTTGAAAAAATACTGGCTGAAAATAGCCCAAATTTAATGGAAAACATTAATCTGTGCATCTAAGAAGATTAGTGAACTCCAAGTAAGATAAAGTCAAAGAAATCTACATGTAAATATATCATAATCAAAGCTTTGAAGGACAAATACAAAGAGAGAACTTGGAAAGTAGCAGGAAAAAAAGTGACTCATCACATACAAAGGATTTTCAATAATACTGACAGCTGACTTCTCAGAAATCAAAGAGGCTAGAAGGCAGTGGGATGATGTACTAAAAGTGCTGAAAGATAAGACTATCAGTTCAAAAATTCTATATTCTGCAAAACTATTCTTCAAAAATTAGGGAGAAATTAAAACATTTCAAGATAAAAACTGAGAGTTTATTGCTAGCAGACATGTCCTGGAAGGGAGTTCTTCAGGCTGTAATGAAAGTAAAGTAGATATTAATTTGAATGCTCACACAAAAAATTAAATGCAATGGTAAAGGGACTATACAGAAAAACATAAGAGACACTATAAATGTAGTTTTTGTTTACAACTCTTTTATTCTGCTATCTGATTTAAAATACAGTTGCCTAAAGCAATGTTTTTAAAACTGTGTTGATGGGCTTATAATGCATGAAGATGTAATTTGTGTGACAATAATTGTACAAAGAGGGAGGAGAGATGGAACTACATTGGAGCAATTTTTTATATCTTTGAAATTGACTCAATATTAATATGATTTAAATTATTTTCAATTAAGATGTAAATTGTAATCACCAGCGTAGCCATTAAGAATATAACTCAAAAACAAATAGTAAAAGAAACAACTAGAGAATTAAAATATAAAATATAAAAATAAGAAAATTTAAACCATCAGATCAGTAAAAATTAGTTTAAAAATCTACCATAATTAACAATACTCTTAAATAATTACTATTTTGGTATTTACTTTTCTAATCTTAAAAAAGAAAGTTCACATATATTTGTACACACATATGTATCTTCATTTAACATGATATTGTAAACCTTTTTTGGTCTCAAATTTGGATTTGAAATATATGGTGGGGAATTTTAAACTAATTTTTCTGTATATTGTAGAATCTGTACTTGTACACAAGTAACCTGATATTTTTTGTGATATATAATTAAAATATGTATGGATTCACAACATGTTCATTTCTGTTAAACATATGAAATATTTTAAAATAATTGATTATAATTTCATAATCAATTTGAAAGTTAAAATCAAATCCAGTTATAATTCTTTGCATACTCACATGGTATAAGGAGCTACCAGTAGTATACATGCTAATACTTATCCTTTCTCTGAAAGATTTTTATTAATCTGAAAACAGTTTAAAGAATTCTTTAACCACAAAGGGTTTTAAAGTGTTTTAATAAGCAAAAGTTGATAACATTTAAAATAAGTTGAGTGCCCCATTCAAATGCTTTTGGTTTGTGGGCACATGCAAATTTGCTCAGTGTTCCCTTCACATGGGGATTTCTGTGATGTTTGTTTTCACTAAGAAGGAGAAAATGGAAAAGCTATTTCAGAACCTGATTTGATTGCTTTGAAAACAAACAAAAATACTTTTTTCTTGTGGCTTTGGGCTAATTGCTCTTCCCTTCAAACCTCTGTTTTCTTGGTGTGTGGGTTTTTTCCCCCACTTATCTATTTTCAGGTAGATTTAATGGCTTATGGGAAAAACTTTAATTTACTTCTTCCTTTTGGAAAAGGTTTTCTTCTGTATCTTTTCTTGCCTTACTCTGTAAAGTCTCATTTTAGCCTTAGCATGTTAAGGAATTAATAATGCATGTGACAGATTTTTTTCTGATATTTTTCAACTTTTAAGAGGCTGTGCATAATGATCTGATCCCAGAAATGATATATCCTCATTTCAATTCTGCCTCTGAGCAAAACTATATTATCTCCAAAGAGCCATGATATAACCTTATCCACCTATCAATCGCCTTACCTATACAATAGAAAGGGAGAGAAACCCATTTTAGATGAAAGCACTTTGAGTTAAAAAAAAAAAAAGGAAATTTACATAATTAATTTTAATGATGTGAAAATCTAACGTAGATACGCTCATACCCTCAGTAATTGCTGACTAACCTTAACTTCAAAATTTGCTCTTGAAATCTCTGTACCCAAGTGATTTCTTATGTGTTATTTTCTTACACAAAAATAATAGCTACTGTTAACTGAACACTTACTATGTACCGAGCACTATTCTAGGCTCTTGGTATATGTCACTTCATTCAATAATCATAACAGCCTGTTAAGTAGATACTATTATTATTGCAGAGGATTCTGAGGTAGAGAGAGGTTGAATAACCTGTCCCAGGATTTGACTTTCAGTAATGTTATAGTACAACCTGCAATTTTAACCTCTATCCATTGTTAACTATGGAAAAGTTATCGACAGGAGAATTTCATTTAGGATCAAAAATAGCTAATGTCTTTCCTACTGCACAAAATATAGACACATATGTGGGGTTATAAATAAAAGTAAAGATGTCAGAGATCCTCCAATGATTAAAGCTCTATTCACCATAAAGTAGCAAGTTGGGGCAAGATTTGTAGGTAGACATTTGTCAAACATATTCTTGAGGCTGGTTTATCTAAAATGGATGCCATATATTTATATTGAATTTTTTAAAGTATTTTCTTGCTGATTCAACAAAATGCAAGGTAATCTAGTCTTAAACAAAAAAAAGTAATGTTTTTAAAGACCTCAAGAAAATACTAGTAGTATTTTAGGAAGCCCTAAAAATGTTAATGTCTTAACAATTTTTTTTAATGTACTTTTATGTTATGCACATATTTTATGCCAGGTGCTCCTCTATGTGTTCCACAGATGTTACTTCATTTCATCTTTCTACCTACTGTGTGCAGTGACTATTGTCACCTAAATTTTACAGATTAAGAAACTCAGAAAAGTTAAACAGCTTGCCCAAAGTTATACAGTTGAGATGTGGCAGGCATAGTAAATAAAACTTCAGGTCTGATTTCTAAACTCGTGATTATACCACTATCCTATACTGTGTATCTTGGGCTTTTAAAATTGACACCAGTTCTCTCTCTCTCCATCTCTCTCTCCCTCTCTCTCTCTCTCACACACACACACACACACACACACACACACACACACATACAGACACACACACACAAAGTAAAACAATCCAAGTCTCTAAATATGTCTAACATTTTATTGATGGGTCAGATAATCCAGAGGAATTATTGTAAGGATTAGTTAATGTATGATTTATAGAAAATTATATTACTCTATAGTCTGAGTATATACATATACATACACACACACACATACACATTCACACATTGTGAGAGGTGGTGGCCGTACATGTAAGCTTGAATTATCTATTTAGTTATACTCCTAAAATTAGCCCATATATTTCATGATGAGTATTCAGGTTTTTTTATTACTAAAATTATTTCCAGTAGCTTTCTTTGCATTAATTGGTAGTGAAGTTTTAGTCATGGTTAACAATGAAGAAGCATTTATTCCTTTTCAAATAGAGTTGGATAAATGTAATTTTAAATTAAAACTTGAGATTCTGAAATGAATAACTATTATCATTTTTTTCACCATGCACCATTCTGAGAAGATACTCATTAACCATTTCAGTTAGAAAAAAACAGTGACCCTACCTTGAAAGCACCTACCACTGGAAGTTTTGTTTTCTTCTGTGTACAGGCATACCTCAGAGATATTGTGGGTTCAGTTCCAGACCACCACAATAAAGCATCTATCACAATAAAGCAAGTCACATGAATTTTTTAGTTTTCAATGCATATAAAGGTTATGTTTACACTATACTGCAGTCTATTAAGGGTGCAATAGCATTATATCTAAAAAACCAATGTAGACACCTTAATTTTGAAATACTCTGGGGACTTCCCTGCTGGTGCAGTGGTTAAGAATCTGCCTGCCAATGCAGGGACATGGGTTCTATCCCTGGTCCTGGAAGATCCCACATGCCGCGGAGCAACTAAGCCCTTGCGCCACAACTACTGAGTCCATGTGCCACAACTACTGAAGTCCGCATGCCTAGAGTCCATGCTCTGCAACAAGAGAAGCCACCACAGTGAGAAGCCTGTGCATCATAAGGAAGAGCAGCCCCCACTCGCCGCAACTAGAGAAAGCCCGTGCACAGCAACGAAGACCCAATGCAGCCAAAAAAATTAATTAATTAATAAAAAAATAAATAAAATAAAATACTTTATTACTAAAAAATGCTAACCATCATCTGAGCTTTCAGCTAGTCATAATCTTTATGCTGGTGGGGGTCTTGCCTTGATGTTGATGTTGCTGACTGACCAGGGTGTTAGTTGCTGAAGCCTGGGGCAGCTGTGGCAATTTCTTAAAATAAGACAGCAATGCAGTTTGCCACAATGATTGACTCTGTCTTTCACAAACAATTTCTCTGGGCCTGCAATGCTGTGTGATAACATTTTACCCATAGTAGAAATTCTTTCAGAATTGGAATCAATCCTCTCAAAACCTGCCACTGCTTTATCAACTAAGTTTATGTAATATTCTAAATCCTGTGTTGTCATTTCAACAATCTTCACAGCATCTTCACCAGGAGTAGATTCCATCTCAAGAAACCACACATCTAGAGTCTGTCATACAGAGTGAAGTAAGTCAGAAAGAGAAGGACAAATACCGTGTGCTAACACATATATATGGAATTTAAGGGAAAAAAATATGTCATGAAGAACCTAGGGGTGGGCTTCCCTGGCATATATACAATGGAATATTACTCAGCCATAAAAAGAAACGAAATTGAGCTATTTGTAATGAGGTGGATAGATCTAGAGTCTGTCATACGGAGTGAAGTAAGTCAGAAAGAGAAGGACAAATACCGTATGCTAACACATATATATGGAATTTAAGAAAAAAAAATGTTATGAAGAACCTAGGGGTAAAACAGGAATAAAGACAGAGACCTACTGGAGAACAGACTTGAGGATATGGGGAGGGGGAAGGGTGAGGTGTGTTAGGGCGAGAGAGAGACATGGACATATATATACTAACAAACGTAAGGTAGATAGCCAGTGGGAAGCAGCCGCATGGCACAGGGAAACCGGCTCGGTTCTTTGTGGCTGCCTGGAGGGGTGGGATAGGGAGGGTGGGAGGGAGGGAGACAAAGAGGGAAGAGATATGGGAACATGTGTATATGTATAACTGATTCACTCTGTTATAAAGCAGAAGCTAACACACCATTGTGGAACAATTATACCCCAATAAAGATGTTTAAAAAAAAAAAAAAGAAAAGAAACCACATTCTTTGCTCATAAGGAGCAGCTCCTCATCCATTAAAGTGTTTTAAATTATTTTTATTTTTATACAATTTTTAAAGGATATACTCCATTTACCAAATACTCCACTGCAGAATATTGGCTCTATTTCCCATGTTGTGTAATACATCCCTGTAAAGTTTTATCATGGGACTGCAGCAATTCAGTCACATCTTCAGGCTCCACTTCTAATTCTATTTCTCTTGCTATATCTACCACACCTGCAGTTACTTCCTCCACTGAAGTCTTGAACCTCTCCAAGTCATCCGTAAAGGTTGGAATCAACTTCATCCAGTCTCCCGTGAATGTTGATATTTTGACCTCTTCCCATGAATCATGAATGTTCTTAATGGTGTCTAGAATGGTGAATACTTTCCAGGTTTTCAATTGCCTTTGCCAATATCCATCAAACTAATTACTGTCTATGGCAGCTACAGCCTTACAAAATATATTTCTTAAAGAATGACTTGAAAGTTAAAATTACTCCTTGATCCATGGCCTGTAGAATGGATGCTCTGTTTGCAGGCATGAAAATAACAGTAATCTAGTTGTACCTGTCCATCAGAGCTCTTGGGTGACGAGGTGCACTCTCAGTGAGCAGTAATAGTTTGAAAGAAATCTTTTCTGAGCAGTCTCAACAGCAAGCTTAAAATATTCAGTAAACCACATTCTAAACAGATGTGCTGTCATCCAGGCTGTATCATTCCACTGGTAGGGCACAGGCAGAGTAGATTTAGAAGAATTCTAAACGGCCCTAGGATTTTCAAAACGGTAAAGGACGATTAGCTTCTTTAAAGTCACCAGCTGCATTAGCCCCTAATAAGAGAGTCAGCCAGCTCTGAAGCTTTGAAGTCAGGCATTGATTTCTCTTCTCTAGCTATGAAATTCCTAGATGGCATCTTCTTGCAATACAAGGCTCTGTTGTCTAAGTTGAAAACCCATTGTTTAGTGTAGCTGCCTTTATTCATTATCTTAGCTAGATCTTCTGGACAACTTAATGCAGCTTCTACATCAGCACTTGTTGCTTCACCTGACACTTTGATGTTGTGGAGACAGCTTCTTTCCTTAACCTCTTGAACCAAGCTCTGCTAGCTTCAAACTTTTCTTCTGAAACTTCCTCCCCTCTCTCAGCCTTCATAAAATTGAAGAGAGTTAGGGTCTTGCTCTGGATTAGGCTTTGGCTTAAGGGAGTGTTGTGGCTGGTTTCATCTTCTATCCAGAACACTAAACCTTTCTCCATATCAGCAATAACTCTCTTTCATTTTCTTATCATCCATGGGTTCACTGGATTAGTACTTTCAATTTTCTTTAAGAAATTTTCCTTTGCATTCACAACTTGGCTAACTGCTGGGCACACGAGTCCTAGCTTTCCACCTGTCCTGGATTTCCACAAGCCTTCTTTACTAAGCTTAATCATTTCTAGCTTTTTTTTTTTATTAAAGGGGTTGCATTTATTATATGAAATTTTATTTTATTTTATTTTTTTGGCCACACAGCATGGTTCATGGAATCTTGGGATTAGTTCCCTGACCAGGGATTGAACCTGGGCCCTCAGGAGTGAGAGCACGGAGTCCTAACCACTGGACTGCCAGGGAGTTCCTGTTTCTAGCTTTTGATTTAAAGGGAAAGATGTGTGACTCTTCCTTTCACTTGAACACTTAGAGACTATAGTAGGGTTATTAATTCGCCTGATTTCAGTATTGTTGTGTCTCAGGGGAAAGGGAGGTTCAAGGAGAAGGAGAGAGACTGGGGAACAGCCTGTGAGTGGAACAGTCGGAATACACACAGCATTTATAAAGTTCTCCATCTTATATGGGTGCAGTTTGTGACATCAAAACAATTGCAGTAGTAATACCAAAGATCACTGATCACCATGACAAATATAATAATAATGAAAAATTTTGCAATTTTGCAAGATTTACCAGTATGTAACACAGAGACATAGACTGATTAAATGCTGTTGAAAAAATGGCACCAATAGACTTGGTCGATGCCGGGTTACCGCAAACCTTCAATCTGTAAAACACAAAATATCTGTGCAGAACAATAAAACAAAGCACAATAAAACAAGGTATACCTATACTCAGGGTTGCAGTGGAAGATTTTAAAACTTAAATAAATTATACATAAAATATACATGATGATCAGCAACTTATCGTGGCAATGAGAAACCAAGAACTAACAATTTTTAATCACATTTCATAACTAGAAGTTAATTTCATACACATTATCTTTAAGAATCTTAAGTTAGATAGACAGGTATTATATATTCCCCATATTTTTGAATAAAGATAAAAGAAACAATATTCATAGAGCACTGTGATTGCTGATAATTAACTGGGTAACTTTAAGAAAATAATAATTCTTCTGCACCTCAGATTTTTAACCTACAGAACAGGGCTGCTAATATACACTTGTCTTACTTCAAGGGGTTTCTACTAGAACCAAGATAAGGCAGGAGAAAAGTGACTGCATACTGCAAAGAGTTTTCCTTTGCCTCCGTTTTCTCATGTGTACAACATGAGCTAATGTTAAGGCCATAAAGTATCATGAAAATTCTTTCTGTAACAAAAAATTCCATTATGTAAGTGTGAGATATTATTGGTCACTCATGCCTAGGTTTTCAACTTAATTTAGCAAGACTTTAGGTTATTAGTGTTAATATTTTTCTTCCTCTCAACATTCGTATTGTACAATTAAGATTTTTAAGACATTCTACTTCTGTTTTCCTGACCTGGATTTACTCAAGGTTAAGTTTGTAATGCATTCCTCTTCTTCCTTCTTTCCCTTAAGGGGATTAAGAGACTTGCCAGGTCTATCAGTGTTTTAAGGGGAAGCATAACAAAAGAACAGCAGAGCACTTACTTTTGAGGATGAACAGTCTCTTCCATGTAAAGCCTAATAAGTGTTAGTCCAAAAGTGGGATATTAACCAATGCATATTTGTGTTATAGAAAGACTTGATGCCTCACTTTAAATGCATTACTAGCAGGCTACTATTTTATAAGTCTAGCAATTGAAACCCCTTTGAAGATACAATTTCATTACACCATAACCCCATAACCATATCATTTACAAAGGCTTGGGTCATCATTTGCTACAAATGGTTTTAATCAAAGGAAAACCTTTAGAGGAACAGAACTGGCAGAACTGGCTCCCCCATCTTACAGACTGAAGAATATAGACTGGAATTCTTCTTTTGATAAATAATATTAATGACGTCTATATTTTATTTTGTTAATTCTATTAACTCTTTCAAAGAAGAGAAACCTTATCATTGATATAACTGTTCCAAAAGTATTCATTATTTCTACATGATCTTTGAGAAAATAAAATCCTTACAGGACACTGAAAATATCTCAGTGACTATGATATTTAAAAGTCATCTCGTAAAGATTAATAAATATCATGGATATCTTATGTCCTTTTAACATGTTCTAGGAAAATATAATTTTATCTTCTTATATGCTTAAAAGTGATATTTGTACTTGAAAAGTCTTTTTTAAAGGTTTCTTACATTTTGATAACTTAATAACAATATTCAGGTTTTCTCTCCAAATTAATTTGACTCAATACTTAAACAAGTATTTATTCAACATTTTCAGTCTTGCAAAGTAGCTGAAGTAATTACTAAGTAACTTACTTCAGGTATTCTTAAGAATGATTACATAGATAATTCAATTAAAAATCCTAAAAATTACTTACTTAAGACAACACAGGTAAAAGGATTTTCTTTCTGAAATTCATAAAAAATTGCATACATATATAAAATTACTATATGTAAATTATTTTATATAATATATGAATTAAAACGTTCAACTTTCAAAGTTTTATCGGGCTCTATATACTGTAGAATTCTCCTATATTTAGCAGTATGAAGCAAACACAAATTTTATGAGAGCCAGAAAACAAAAAAGCTCACCACATAAAAAAACTCATAATAATGAATAGAATAAAAGAGAATTGCAGGTACTTTTCATTTTATAAAGTAGGTATTCAACAGCCTATTAAATGTAAAACAGATTTAAAAAAAAAATCAACATCAAAGATATGATTCCATTTGGGGAAAATCACTCCCCCACCCCCATAGACACCACCACCCAGATTTCTTGAGACCATTTGGCAGAAAATATACTGGTTACAGCAGTTGAATATTTAATAATGGAGCCATGTGAGGACACTTTTAGAACCCTGTAGCCAGTTGTGTGCTGTCACCAGTTCATTGGCTAGCTGAAGCTAAGTGTGTGTATCTCTTCCCAAATCTGTGGTCACTGATCTCATATGGTAGCTTGTAATCAAGCTTGAATCATTTAAACCAAAGATTGATAAAGATTGTGTATCAGATCTTTTCTCCTCCTTTCCCCAAGTCCTCCTTTGTTGTTAAACATTTACCAGCACACTTTAGCCCGCAGTAATTCCAAACCTATAAAGTATTTTTCGGCATCAAGATTTCCTTTTTTTGCTGTGCACTCTGTGAAACATTTCCCAAATTCCTGAAATTTCTCATACTGTCAATTATCTGGGTCTGTGATGCAAGTACAGAATATAGAACTTTTTTTTTTTTTTAAGAGGTTGGAAATCTGATCAGGGTGCCAGCATGGTCAGGTTCTGGTGAGGACTCTTCCTGGATTGCAGATAGCTACCTTCTCACTATGTCCTCACATGGCTGAGAGAGACCTCTGGTTTCTTCCTCTTATAAGGCCACCAGTTGTTTTCCAGCTTCTAGAGATTGCATTCCTTGGCTTGTGGTCCTTTTCCATCTTCAAAGCTATCAATGTTGCATCTCTCTGACCCTTCTTCCATGGACATATCTCCTTCTCTAGAACATCTGTTTTTGCTTTTATACTCATACTGTCTAAATGGTTACAGAACTACATTTGGTAAATGAGAACCATTATCTAATACATGAATTTTAATCTGAAAATTCCATGATTTGTCATCTTCCATGAAATTAAACGTTGCCATACATAATTGATTCTATAGATTCTGCCATCTTGTGAAATTAGTTCTCAAGAGAAAGTAAGAAAATTTTAAAATTAATGTAATAACTAATTAATAGTTTAATATAGTTGTTAAAGCTACAACTTTTTTTTTTTTTTTTTTTTTGCCGTATGCGGGCCTCTCACTGTTGTGGCCTCTCCTGTTGCGGAGCACAGGCTCCAGACGGGCAGTCCCAGTGGCCATGGCTCACGGGCCCAGGCGCTCCGCAGCACGTGGGATCTTCCCGGACTGGGGCACAAACCCGCGTCCCCTGCATCGGCAAGCGGACTCTCAACCACTGCGCCACCAGGGAAGCCCTACAATTTATTTTTGATGCAAATATATATTTGTGAATATACACAGAGTATTAGAATTTTTTGCATACTTCAAGCATTTTTGCTAAACATTAACAACTAATATAAGCTAAAGGCACAAGTACGATTAGAATGGAGAAAAGAGAGAACTCAAAGAAAATAAAATTAAATAAAATACAGGTTTATTAAAGTGCTTTTCTTGTGTTTTTTAATTCAAATATGCAGTGAAGTAATAGATGGACTTTAGTATTTAAATAAAACGTGTTTTGTCATTTAAACAGAATTAATAAAAACGGTTTAATATTTAAATAAAATTAACATAAAATTGGAATATCTGTTTTGCATCTATAATGGTTATTATAGATAAATAACCAGCATAAACAGTGGTTCTCAAAAGACAAGGAGCACAGAATCACCCAGAAGACTTGTTAAAAGATTCCTGGGCCCCAGCCCAGAGTTTCTGTTTCAGTAGATCTGGGACTGATCTGAGAATTTGCATTTCTAACAAGATGCTGGTTCAGGGACCACACTATGAGAAGTACTGCTCTAAAAGTGAAAGTCTTCTAAATACTGACTTTGTCAAGGCTAACCACAGTGACACGGACTAATTACTCAGATCTTTGAAAAATGAATTGAGCTGTTTTCTATTTAATAAACCATAGCACCTTTGCTTTTAGAAATATAATAAAAAGTTTTGCGATTACTATCCTATAATTTTAAGTTTCTTCATAAAGTATTGTTTTGGGAAAATCAACATTTTTCTGTGTACTTTTAGAAGAAAAACTTTTACCTATCAGAATTCTCGTAAAAGTTGTGATAATTGGCGACAGAAAAACTAACATGTCTTTGAACAGTTTTCGTTTTTCTGATTTTTTTGTTTAAGTAAAATTCTATGTTGTCTTTGGTCATTTATTTAGTTTTCTAAAATATCTAAATGCTGGAGAGGCTGAGGAGAAAAGGGAACCCTCTTGCACTGTTGGTGGGAATGTAAATTGATACAGCCACTATGGAGAACAGTATGGAGGGTCCTTAAAAAACTAAAAATAGAACTACCATATGACCCAGTAATGCCACTACTGGGCATATACCCTGAGAAAACCATAATTCAAAAAGAGTCATGGACCACAATGTTCATTGCAGCTCTATTTACAATAGCCAGGGCATGGAAGCTAAGTGTCCATCGACAGATGAATGGATAAAGATATGGCACATATATACAAGGGAATATTACTCAGCCATAAAAGGAAACAAAATTGAGTTATTTGTAGTGATGTGGATGGACCTAGAGTCTATCATACAGAGTGAAGTAAGTCAAAAGAGAAAAACAAATACTGTATGCTAACACATATATATGGAATAAAAAAAAAAAAAGATTCTGAAGAACCTAGGGACAGGACTGGAATAAAGACGCAGACATAGAGAATGGACTTGAGGACATGGGGAAGGGGAAGGGTAAGCTGGGACAAAGTGAGAGAGTGGCATGGACATATATATACTACCAAATGTAAAATAGATAGCTAATAGGAAGCAGCCATATAGCACAGGGAGATCAGCTCGGTGCTTTGTGTCCACCTAGAGGGGTGGGATAAGGAGGCTGGGAGGGAGATGCAAGAGGGAGAAGAAATGGGAGTATATGTATATGTATAGCTGATTCACTTTGTTATACAGCAGAAACTAACACACCATTGTAAAGCAATTGTACTCCAATAAAGATGTTAAAAAAATAAATAATATAAAATATCAGTTGGCTAATAGTTTGTTTACAGATATTTATTTTATAGCTTTTTATAATACATCTATCATAGAACATTTGCATCTCAAAAGACAGATATTTCAGTATTTTTACTATATACCATCATCCTCAATTTAATTAAAAATATCAGTAAGAAAAGTCATGCAACAATTAAAGTAAATATTTATAGAAGAACTTAGACAAGGCAATATGAACCAGCTTCCGTCATGGGTCTAGAAAGAAGTTTCTTCTACATGGGGCTAATGCTTCATGGATAGGATCTTCTACTGGCTCCTTAGGTATCTTGCTGTAGCATTTTTAACTCTTTTCCTTGTATTTTAATTTTTATTTCTTAATGGAATCTGACTTGATATATCCTTCAACCCCCTCCATCTGTGCTTAGGTCTTCTCATGTGAATGAATGATCCAAAATCCTGTCTTAGATTTCTTATTTACCATTTTCTCCTTGACCCACTGAAAGAAGAGGCTGCTCTGCTCTATCACTCCACTGAAAATATTCTTGCTGACATCACCAGTGATGCACCATAAATCTTCTCCTCTGACTTCACTCTCTGTTATTAGCCTCTCTGCAGCATTTGCTACTGTTCTCCAATCTATTTCCTGAAATTCTTGTGTCCTTACTTTTCCTGATAGCATTCTTTCCAACTCACTATTAAGATATATTCCTTTTCAACTTCTTCTGATCTCTTTTTTCATCAGTTCCTTGGCTATTCCTATACTACTGGGGTCCATCTTTAGTCAGATGTTCTCACTCATGCATTCTCAATTAATCCCATGATTTTAACTGTCACCTATAAGTTAATGCCTTTCAAATTGTATCTACATCCTAGATTGCTCCTCTGAACTCAACTTACATATCCAAATACCTCCTGTGAATTTCTTTCAACCATCTTATTCTCATATGTAAAAACCAAATTAATTATTCCCACCCAAACTGGCTTTCTTTCTACATCCATATATTGGAGGACTAGCGACTTCAATACGTTCTTTCCTGTATCTAGACCCACTTCTCAGAAGACCCAGAATATCTCTTCTTAGAGCCTGGCTCCCATGGCTGTTTGCTGAGTAAGTAGCAGGGCGTATTACCCCATCCCCTGAGAATAGCTGGGCCAGTCTTATCTCTCTTCTGGGGACTGAAGTTGAGACAGACAGAATGTGGTATTAGCAGTGGGTGAGATGATCACATGTGGGTAATGTTCTCTAATTATCAAGCTGGAAAAAAAGCTAGTCTGAAGAGAAAAGTTCATTAAAGCACAGGTGAAGAGAGCAGTAGAAATGAGAAAGTGTTACACTAGTAAGTGAAAAAGATGGATAGGGTAGCTGCACTGTTTTCTTATAACTCCTGAGTTCTTCTGTACGCTCTTTTCTTGGGATAATAGAGATGTTCCTGTATGGATACAGTAAAGTTTGATTGAGTCTAAGAGTCAACCTAGTCTACTCTGACAGTGATCATATTGGCCATGAGGCCACATGAGTATTAACTTCTTAACAACTTTTGAATCCAATCTTCTTTCCCCCATTCGTAGCCATACCCTCTTCTCACCTAAATTACTACAGTTTGCCATTAGAGCTTTTCTTTTTCCTCCATCTCCTTCAGCCGTCTATCCCTCTATCTTTCATACTCTTGCAGGACCAATCTTTATAAAATAGGAATCCATATTTATTATTCTTCTGCATGTGCCCTTAGCCATTTCATGGCTCCCTGCTGACTACCATAGGAAGTAAATGCCTTTAAGCAGAGCATGCTAACTTCTCTCTGTCCAGAACCTGGACAACTTTAATTCATCTGGAGGGTTTGCTGTCCTCTACCTTTTATTTGGCTCATGTTATTCTTGCTGCCTGGAATACCCTTCTCTACCTTGTTGCCTGATCATTCCTACTTATCTTTTCAGACCCAACTCCACTGTCTTCATTTGCAAATCTCCCCTGATCTAGCAAGTAGAGCTGATTATTCCCTTCTTTGGAATATACACACATACACATTTATCCACTCTGTATCATTTACTTATCTAAATGCCTTTCCTTCATTTCAGAACATGAATTCATTGTTGATGGAGAGCAGTATTTCATTATTTATGCAGCATTTATTTATTTATTATGATCTGACTAGATTTAAGAGATTACTGGTATAATCCAAAGTAGATCTGGGTTTCCTGGATCCTAATGATTAACTACTGGTCTATGTGTTAATCCATAATCTAATTCACTTTCTCTTCGAGAAAGAGGGAAACTTTAGAATTATTATAGCTCATACTACAGAATTCATTTTTAAATATCAAGGAGCTCATGTTAAAAGATAAACTGAGGCACATTAAATTTTTTAAGAGTTTATTTGAGCATGCATCATTCAAATTGGGCAGCACTAAACCAGAGGCGGTTAGGAGTACTCCACGCACAGGAGGTAGGGAGATTTACTTACAGAGGAGATGTGGAAGCAAACTACAGAAATTATCTGATTGGCAACAGTTTTAAGCAGTTGCCTTATTTGGGAAAGCCTAGCTGGGTGTTGGTGACTGGTTGTTCTTAAGTTTCATTTTCTTAGATTGGAGGACATTGGCTCTGTTTTAGGTTTTGGTTTGCTTGTGTAAGCTATCAAGGCATTAGAGTCACCTTAGGCTAATGGTCTTCTTGTTTAATTACTTTAACACCCATATTTAAATCAATGGTTTTCTTCACAGCACTTCAAATTGTGACATATATTGCTATGATTTCTTAGATACACAGTTTACATTTTCCTACTCAAATTCCACACTTTTTTAAACATCTTTATTGGAGTATAATTGCTTTACAGTGGTGTGTTACTTTCTGGTGTATAACAAAGTGAATCAGATATATGTATACATATATCACCATATCCCTTCCCTCTTGCATCTCCCTCCCACCCTCCCTATCCCACCCCTCTAGGTGAACACAAAGCACCGAGCTGACCTCCCTGTGCTATGTGGCTGCTTCCCACTAGCTATCTATTTTACATTTGGTAGTATATAAAAGTCCATGCCACTCTCTCACCTCATCCCAGCTTACCCTTCCCCTTCCCTGTGTCCTCAAGTCCATTCTCTACGTCTGCACCTTTATTCCTGTCCTGTCCCTAGGTTCTTCAGATCCATTTTTTTTTTTTTTTTTAGATTCCATATATATGTGTTAGCATACGGTATTTGTTTTTCTCTTTCTGACTTACTTCACTCTGTATGACAGACTCTAGGTCCAACCACATCACTACAAATAACTCAGTTTTGTTTCCTTTTATGGCTGAGTGATATTCCCTTGTATATATGTGCCATATCTTCTTTATCCATTCATCTGTCGATGGACTCTTAGGTTGCTTCCATGTCCTGGCGATTGTAAATAGAGCTGCGATGAACATTGTGGTACATGACTCTTTTTGAATTATGGTTTTCTCAGGGTATATGCCCAGAAGTGAGATTGCTGGGTCATACGGTAGTTCTATTCTTAGTTTTTAAGGAACCTCCATACTGTTCTCCATAGTGGCTGTATCAATATACATTCCCACCAACAGTGCAAGAGGGTTCCCTTTTCTCCACACCCTCTCCAGCACTTATTGTTTGTAGATTTTTTGATCATGGCCGTTCTGACTGGTGTGAGGTGATACCTCATTGTATTTTTGATTTGCATTTCTCTAATGATTAGTGATGTTGAGCATCCTTTCATGTGTTTGTTGGCAATCTGTGTATCTTCTTTGGAGAAATGTCTTTTTAGGTCTTCTGCCCATTTTTGGATTGGGTTTTTTGTTTTGTTGATATTGAGCTGCATGAGCTGCTTGTAAATTTTGGAGATTATTCCTTTGTCAGTTGCTTAATTTACAAATATTTTCTCCCATTCTGAGGGTTGTCTTTTCGTCTTGTTTATGGTTTCCTTTGCTGTGCAAAAGTTTTTAAGTTTCATTAAGTCCCATTTGTTTATTTTTGTTTTTATTTCCATTTCTTTGGAGGTGGGTCAAAAAGGATCTTGCTGTGATTTATGTCATGGAGTATTCTGCCTATGTTTTCCTCTAAGAGTTTTATAGTGTCTGGCCTTACATTTAGGTCTTTAATCCATTTTGAGTTTATTTTTGTGTATGGTGTTAGGGAGTGTTCTAATTTCATTATTTTACATGTAGCTGTCCAGTTTTCCCAGCACCACTTATTGAAAAGGCTGTATTTTCTCCATTGTATATTCTTGCTTCCACCTCACATAAGGTGACCATATGTGTGTGGGTTTATCTCTGGGCTTTCTATCCTATTCCATTGATCTATATTTCTGTTTTTCCACAAGTATTTTTAAACCAACTCCTTTTATCCAAATGTCGGGAGACTTACTAATAAGATATGAGAGTGGGAGAAGGAGGCAGTAAGATCACTAGATCATACTCTATGAAGCTTGAAAAGTTAGCTTAAGATGTCTATCTTTCAGTTTTTTAAAACTTAAAATTAGCAGTTGAAATAGCTAATCTATAAATCCCCTCCTAACTCTAAATTTCTGTTCTTAGAAAATCAAAACATTTCTAAATATTAATAAAAAGAATAATTTGGAAAGTAATCATTAGTGGCCAGCATGCTTACTTATATTATTACTTAAAGGCATCTATTACTGCTTATATAAACATAAATTAAAATATATTAATGCATTTCTCCATTCTTAGGTAGAAATATCACAAAACATTTTGATTATAGTAACACACCTATAAAAGTATAGGGGCTATATATTAATGCAAATTTTAAATATCTGATTTTTATCTTTAGTAAATGAGAGATATAGTAAAACAAAATCTCAGATGAAATAGAAAAAGTGTTTATTCATTTGAAGGTAACTTCCAATAGATTGTGTTCCAGGAATGTTTCATCATCAGTTGATGCAGTTAAAAGCCTGAAACAAAAACACTACCAGAAACAGAAAATGGAGCAAAGCGTCAATTGCTTTTGCATTGTGACTGCTAAATATAAAGGATTTGTTATTTTCATGGACTACAGTTTCTTAAAGTCAGATATTCTGTTTCACCCATTACAGAGTTACTAGCTTAGAAAAAAATAAAACAAAAATACATTTAAAAATAAAAGTTATACCTTTATTGAACAGTCTGTTCCATGTAAATTTTATGTATATGGCTCTTTTTAACATGAAAATAACAGAGGATCTGTTTGAACTCACCAAATAAATGGTTTTAAGAAAGCCTGGCACATTATCTTATGCATATGTACATTATCTTCCTAAACACTTATGTGATACGGGAATAAATATTAAATTTGAAAAGATAAAAGACAAAAATTAAGGAAGTCTCTGTATTCACTATATTTAAAAAATAGTTATCACCTTGTGTAAATGTGATCTACATAGAATGTGAAACACTGAATTTGTTGTCTGGATCATGGCTGAACAATTGGGAACACTGTGATGGTGTTCAGTCACTTTCTTTTTCAAAATTTAACAACTTTGTTCAAATCCAGGATTTATTCTCTTGGGCTCCTCATTGCTGTTGCCTTTCAGTTCCAGCATTTGCTTCTTAGTGCAGCCATGGCACAGATCCATTGCACCAAAGCACAAAATAGGAAATGAACCCCAGTGGGAGAGATTTTATACATAAAAGTCAAAGCAAAACCCCATAAAGAAAGTAACTATGTGTTTATACATTTCACAAAACAGAAAAATGTTCAAAGGAAAGTAAAATTAGCTTTCAAAATATTTGCCTCTTGAACTGGACATCTGTTACATGACTGTAAAATCACCTTGCATATTTTTATAAAGAAGAATATTTTCACATTTACAGAAGGTAGCCTAGGTATAGCCAGTCTACACATATTGTTGTTGTTCTTTAACATTTTAAGAGTCATTGTAATTTCCCATTTGGGTATTTTCTGCAAAATTTTCCAGAAGCCTCTTTCCTAACTATTCAAAGAAGTACTCAGAAATTCTCCAATTCTAAGCATAATATTCCCATGTTGCTTGGTGTTAGACATACATTTTACCTACAAAATGGTATTCTCTTGTCAAGAATAGATCAGAAGTGATTAAATAACAAAAACAGGAAAGAGAATCTAGTGGCATAGTATAAAGACAGAATACTATAGGCAGAAATGAGTTCAGGAGGTTGAGGAATCCATCTCATAGCTCACTGGCAATTTTCTAAATGAATAAGTATAGTACTACTGAATCCAATCAAGGTCTCCAAGATGAGGTCACTACAAAAAGAAACTGTCTTACTCTAGTTCACTGCCTCAAACAAATGTCCATCTTTCAAAATTAATACACTTTCTTTTTTTGCATTATGAGCATTTTCTCATTTAAAACAAAGTTAAGATTTAAAACTGCATTTCAAACTCTCCTCTACTCACAAAGTGAAAATTAAAACCTTTAACATGTTATAAAGATCCATTATATGTGGCTAAGGATATGTGCATATTTGACATAATTCTACTTGTCTTTCGTATAAATCTTACATTTATCTGCATCTTATTTAAAGTCTATAAAATAAACATTTCAATGGAATAGTATGAAAATGCTTTTGGAAATAGGGAATTAATGTTTGAACTGAGAAAAAGCATTTCTATACAACATATAGGGAAATATTTTTGTAGTTCTAAATATTACTAACTTGCCCTCATTCTTTGCTTCCCCCTCTCCTTTTTTTTTTTCTTTCAAGATATATTGTCCCTTTTAGTATGAATGAAAACTGGAGAACAATAACATCTCTTAGTACATTGGAGTCAAGGACAGGAAGAGCCTAATCTTGAAGTATAACATGTAGAAAATGAGTGAACAAATGTATGAATGAATTCAATGCCGAAGATTTTACACTTTTGGCTACATTTATCAGTAATACTGGAAATCAAGAGAGTCTTGAAAAATTTCTACCAGAAAATGTAGCAAATTACCAAATTTGTAAGATGATAAAAGCTAAGTATAATCAATGCTGATTATGTTTTGAAAACCGTATAGAAAGAATGCAATCTCATATAATTTTCACAATGATTTACCATCTTTTTGTTAGCTCCTAAATTCTGTTGCTAATAAAACCAATATAAAATATCTGATATGTCCCAACAATCACTAAGTTATCATGTTAATTGTTCAACAGTGTATTCTTTTGGGTTTTTAAAAAGGCTCTAATTTTATAATATTACCAAAAGGTTAAAACATGCCAAACTAACACAAAATAAGACAATATTTTGCTTATGTTTTTGGCATATCCATTCAGAAACAAAAGATACAACAGATGGATAATAGTTAATGTTGCCAATATACAAATTCACTTTAGAGAAACTGGGACAATACCATTGCATAGCAATATAGTGCAATAAAAAGAAAATGGGTTTCTGTAGCTCTCTTAAAGGGGAGGGAATTTAAGAAACTAATACTAAACTTATAAAATACATTTTGAAGCTGAATAGTATCTGAAGAGAGCAACTTGAGTATTCAAGAATTTGCTAAATAATATGTCACCAAAATTACAGAATATTTAATATGAAGGAAAATAATATTAGCAGAATGTTCTAGGCATCTTCCTGAGGATTTTAATCTCACTTTTATGAGGAAATTTTCTTGACTAAAAAAAAACAGATTATTCTGAGAATCTAGATTATTTATAATATCCTTTCAGTGAAATTGGCTATTCATTACATAATTTGAAATAAACTAATGGCAAAGAACAGAAATGATATGTATGCAGTACTTGCTTGTACTGGGTAGTTTATACAGGTGAAGTTATTAAAATCTCTCAATCAATCCCAAATCTAAGTATTATAATTTCTACTTTACACACAAAAGAGTTAAAGATTCAGGGTAGAGTTAAATGATTTCCACAGGTAATGCTGTGAATTTCAGAACCAAGATTCAAACTTATGTGTATTATATTCCAACATTTTATGGAATATGCTGTGTTGTTCTTCAATAAAGGACTATGTCTGTATATTTCAATACAGTTTGAATGAATATGAGAAAAACAAATTAGAAACTAAGAGTAGTGAAGAAACTATTATTAGAGTATATAGGGATGGGTTCCAGAGGCCTAACAAAAGGTTTGGACTTCATAGCAAATTGCTGTTGGTGAAATTAAAGCAAGGTCATATTGTACTAAACTGCTTGTTAGTCTTATAACCTCCACTAAATAGTAAACTCTATCATGGGGACAGAGACCAAGAGAATTAATCTTGTTTAATCTTCTCTCCCCACTGCCTGGTGCAGGACACTGGCTAAAACAAGGCATTCAATGAATTTCCAGGGAATGAACCGAACTGCAAGCAGAGAAAGGCCATAGTCTGGAGAAATAAGTTTGGTGGTAAGTAATCACAGAAAGGGTTTGCTTTCATTACGAAATTAGAGCTATTATGGCTGAGAAATGAATCCAAAGGAGCTTTAACACCAAGCTAGTGAAGAACTCAGAGCCAGCCAAAGGACCAGAATGACTAGGATGTAAAACAAGAGCTGAAGCCTGAGAAGTAACTCAGTATCCTAAAGAGACCTTAATTAAAGGAGAACTGGTGAAAAAGATTCGTAGGAAATCACCTAATCACGCCTTTGGAATTTATGTTAAGAAATCATTGTGCTAAAAGAAATATCTGCTTTTATGTAGATAAAACTTATCCAACATTATTTATTCAAATGAAAATGCATCTTTCATAAAATAAATAGAAATTAATTCTTATTTCAAAATCTATGGTGGTTTATAAGAAAGCCAAACCCTGTGGTCTGGTCTCAATCACGTGAGTGTGTCACCTTACTGCCGACTTGTGGCCACCTGACTGAAATTCAGGGGCAGACTCTGGAGAAAAAGAAATATTAGAAAACAGAATCTGTAAAGTAAAGCTTAAAAGCGAATGCTTTTTTCTATAGTTTATCATCAGGTTTTGCAGAATTGAGAGTAATATATGCATTTTGAAGAAGTTAAGTCCATAGACTTTTGACAGCTTATTACTTCCATCTAATATGACTTGGTGGGCTTACCAGTAATTATAAATCATAAGAACAGTAAACAAACTTTTGCTTTTAAGATAATTATGAGATGACTGGCTTCATTTTAAAATAAAGTTTCAAGATCAAGTGGAAGTTTTCCTGAAATACTAACGATATATAAATATAAAACTTTCTAAATGTTTTTCCAAGGTTAAAAAATAGGTTTGAATAATTGTTTAATAGCATTTCAAAAAATAAAAGATAAAAATAGTACCATACTTAACATTCAACCCTGTATACAAATTTAAAGATGATTGTGGTGTCTTTGCTTGCTTTATATGTAACACACTTTGCCAGAAATTCTACGTTTTAGAAATTAAGTTGGCTTCACATTTCTGAAGTGGGTAAACTGCTAGACACTGACACTTTAGTTTGAATTAGCATTATATGATTGTTTTCCCCTTAAGAATTTAATAAGATATATCTAATATGACTAAATGGAGGTTTTGATGAAGACAGGAACATAGATCCCAGTATCATACCAGTCTTCTCTGGGTTAGATATTCCTAGGTAGGATGCTGCAGTTTGGGACTTTTGGGTAACTAAATGGAAGCCCTAGACAAATACAGGGAGTTAATACTAGAATGTAAGCAAAAAAGCAAAACAAGATGGATGAGTATTTACATAAAATTTATTTTTTACTTGCTATTTTGCCTAAGAATTTCCTTACCTGTCCAGCAATATTTCTCTCTGAAATAACCTCTTATCTTTGAGCTCTCATAAACAATTTTTGCCAATGACACTGTCTTTAAAAATCACTATGTTTGTGTTTTACAAATTAAACTTAAAAAAATACTTTTCTTAGTATAAGAAATGACCAGTTCCGCCCCGTAATTTATCGGGTTCTTAGTGCACAGCTTTCATGAGGTAGATCTTAATCACCTAGTATGCCATTATCATCGTCCATAAAAGTTTAAAAATATGACAAAGATTCAGGAGGGAGGGAAAGTAAGTAAATGTATGTTTTACAAAAGATCAAGTTAAAAATCACATAAAAATTAAAAATTTATTTTTATTTAAAAATAAAAGGGAAAGTGTCTTTTGTAGCTCAGAAATATATTAAATAGTAAATAAATTTGATTTTGGGGAGATCCAAAATACATACATAAATGAGCAATCTGTTTATTTAGGAGAGAAATATGCTGGGTCTGCAACTCTGTTTAAAGCCCAGTTGAATCATGTTTTTGGTAAGATCTAATTGCCATCACAATTTGTACCTTAGGACTTTATAGTCAGGTACAACATCAAAAATATGTTTCTAAGATAAGCAGGTCTCTTTTTACATTTCAAAAATACATGGGGCACAACTATGGTCGTGATTTTTTAAAAAGCTTGATGTTGGATTTCAAATATATTTTAACAAAGTTTTTTTTTTTAAAGTTATTCCTTCATTTCAGAAACTTGTATTTCCATGTTGTTTCTTCACATCATTTTCCAGTCTTGAATTAACAGATAACTTTATATTAGGAAAAAGAATCAAATGCTCCTCACAATACCAGTTCATCACCCAGAAAATATGGAGGTAATTCCAATTTTAAAAAGCTTTTTAAAGCATACATCAAACAAAAAATGAACTAAAGCGACAATATATCATACACTTTTAAACCACAGAAATAAGAAAATTCATGAGGTAAGCAAACTAATTGTTGAAAACAATTTTAAAACAGAGTAAGTCATGCCTTTCTCACTGCTTTAGGAAAAAATGCTAAATAATAATATAACCAGAAACTCAGGTTTCCTTTTGGTATTCATCATTTTAAGTGTAAATCATTCATATTTCCATTTATTGTCTGAAATTAGCAAAACACAACTTGTTTCAAATTCTGCATTATTCTGGGAAAACACAGTCCAATATTTATGACCAGAGGTCCTTAGAAAAATGATTGGGCCGAGAAAGAAGCCTAATGTAATTTTAAAAATGATGGCATAAACACTGGATTTGGGGATAGACTAAGATTTTTTGGACACTTAAAAGTACACCAATTTCAAAGCTGGTTTTGCCAACAATACTTATGTAGGCAAACTAGAAATTGCCATCTCCTTTTTTTTCAGAGGCCTTTTTTTCCTTTGGTTGAAAGAAAAATTACCCTCTGTTAACTCTGAGATCCTTTGGGAAAGAATATCCCAGCCTTTCCTTGAAAGTCTTCCCACCTCTACTGTCAAGCTAAAACAAAGCTTGTTTCTTCCTCCCTACTGGTAAACTCTAATCAGCTTGTATAGGAGGGAAAGAAACAAATACTGTACCTGGAGAGTGAAAGGTACATGACTTTACCAGTGAGTGCTTTCTTGAGATGAGATGAAAAGGAGAAAGCACTTTCAAATATAACGCATAATGTACAACGGGAAGGCTAAACTAAAGGAAGAGAGGATGGTTTTGTGAGCTTGGTAGGGCTTGCAACAGAAAAGAATACTGGAAAGTTACACATTACTACTCCCTAAAGAGACGTTGATTACACACACACACACACACACACACACACACACACCGTTACATATAAGCACCCAGGAAGATATCTGAACTCCAGCTCTCGTCTTCTTACAGCTGGTTAAGTGTACCCTCTCCTCACCTCGGTCCGAGCACTAGAAAAAAAAAAAAAAAGAAAACGAAAAAGAAAAGTTATTTAGTCCAACAATGCAAGGTCTTTGGGCTTCTCATTCAACATCTCTCTATACTTTGGTCCCCGGGGGGGACAGCAAACCTTTATCTCCTGGTTTTCAGCGGTTCCTATCAGCTCAGTAGGGAAGCGGGGGGCAAGTGTTAAAATCCTGAAGGAAAAAGGAGTCACCCCCGTGTCCAAAAATATTGGAAGTGCTCGCTCGTATCTGCTTGTGGTCCGTGCTGGTGCTCCGCCGCCGCCCCTCAGTGAAGTCCGAGAAGCGGCCAAGTTTAAAGTGAAACAAAGATGGAAGCACTCTCTCTCCCTGTTTCTCAGAGTCCCTGAACTTATTTCGCCGCAGGTTCTTGCCCTGGACTTTTCGGAAACCTTTTTTCACTTCGGGGGACAAAAAGCCACAGGGGCAGCGTTGATGGTTTTAGTGGAGAGTCTCCTGGCCTGCAGTGGTGTCCGCTGATGTATATGTCCTTGCTGTCCCTTTTATTTTTCTGAGGTGTCGGAGGTGTCGCCACGCAGACCCGCTGCTGCGCGAGTTTGCCACCAGCTCTCGAACTCTAATCGTCCGGCGCCACCCGTGCTCCGCGGAGCTCGCCCCAGAGCCCCGGACCCGGTGCCGCCAGCGGACCTGGAAGGAGGAGGCGCAGCAGGAACTGCGGCCCCTGAGCCGAGCTCCCTCGGAACAAAGCCTCCGGAAGAGTTGCGCGGATTCCTAAACCCCGGATTGGACCTGGAGCCCGGTGGGCGTAGAGAGGAAGAAGAGGAAGGAGGAGACGCGAGAGCACTTTCCACCTCAAGCGCCAACACCCCTCGCATCGTCTCCTGAAAGAGGCAGCTGTGTGGGTCCTGCCTATGCGTGGGTGCACGTGTACGCTCTTGGGAGAGCCCGTGGGTGTGTTCGGGTGTGAGCGCGTCTGGGCACCCGCAGGGCAACGCTGAAGCCTGGGAGAGCTCTATTGGTAGCCAAATTCGAGAACGCCCTATCCTAGGAGGCCACTAGCACGTGGCTTTGACAAGTAGGCCTGGAAGAGGCCCTCATTAGCCAGCTTCCTTCGGCAACTCCCAACTCTTACATTCTCTTTGGGTTCAGACTGGTTTCGGGGCCAGCAGAGATCCGAGCTGAGAGGGAGTTCCTCGCTGGGGCCGAAGACCAAGTGCTGGTGAACCGGTTAAAGAGAAGTGACAGGATTTCCAGGCTCAGGAGATAGGAACAGCTGATTTCACTCGGGGTTCCCAGGAGGAAGCCTTTTTCCGGGCTGGAGGGAGGGGAGGGTCGAGGAGAGTAATTCTAGGATTTGTGGCGAGAAAAGTCGACCTCCGCCGGCGGGTCCCTGTCTTGCTTTCTCTCCATCCCTCTTCTCTTTCCTGCTTCGGATCTGTTCCCTGTCCCAGTAACCTTAGTGGCCTGGTCTGGCTTGTGACGACTATTGGGTTTACTTTCTGCCCTTGACATACTAATATGTGACCAATTGCAGTACTGGTAATGTCTGATGCTCAACTGAGTTGATTCTCAAATATAATATTCTTTTCAGCTTTTGCGCCCATCGATTAGTAAGTAAACTACCACCTACTAAGGGGATGCTGGAAACCAGTCGCAGGCGACTAAGACCCCTAGGTCAGCAGCCCTCCATCTCAGATATTCCTGGCGGGTTATAGCTAATGACTTTTCCCTGTGCCATAAGCAGTCACAGCCTGACCCGGTGATACTCCTTTACCCCATAACCGTGGGGCAGTGGGCGGTCAGCAAGTCCCCCCTTCGCAAGAGACTGGG
This sequence comes from Lipotes vexillifer, assembly GCF_000442215.2. Taxonomy (NCBI): domain Eukaryota; kingdom Metazoa; phylum Chordata; class Mammalia; order Artiodactyla; family Lipotidae; genus Lipotes; species Lipotes vexillifer. The sequence goes on along the minus strand of NW_006794958.1, from coordinate 3,773,605 downwards.
GAGGCCCCTGAAGTTCGCCTTCATGCTCCAGATTTTCTGCTTTCTCCCCTCCCCCTGTCTGCAACGCCCCCGCGCCTCGCCTGCCCCGGGATTTGCCGGCGCCTGGCTGGCCCTTTACTCCAGCCCTGGGTAAATCAGTCCGGAACTCGCCAGGCTCCGAGGCGCGGAGGGAGGCGTGGCGGCCCCGGCCCCGGGGGTCTCGCCTGACTCCCGGAGTCTCGGCGGCGCGGCAGCTCCTGTCACTGCGGCGAGGGCCGGGCTCGTGGCCGCGCGCCCCGCCGCCGCCACCGCCTCCATGCTGCAGCGCGGGGCGCAGTTCCTCCCGGCCCGGCAACTGCCGTCGTCCGAACACGCCGGCTCGGAAAGTCCGGAAGCCGGGCTCGCCCGGGCCGCAACCGCAGCGCGGGAGTCGGGCCGCCACCCTCTCGCCTGAGCCGCGGACTCGCCCGGAAGCCGCGGGCAGCGGGCGGGGCACTGTGCAGTGGCGCGTAGGGAGACCTTCCATGTGTGCAGAGCAGCCCGAACTGAGGACTCTGTGTGCGTGCGCGCGGGGGTGCGTGTGTTTGCGCCTGTTTTCCCTTCTTCCCTCAAGGATGGCAATGGCTAGCAGCTGGCTGCTCCCTTAGGATTCTAGAGTTTGTGGAGCTCTAGGTTGTGAGCACAAACCACCCATATAATCCATTTTGAACGGGTGGTTTATATCAGGAAAAGAAAAGCGCAACTGGACGGGGGTGGGGCAGACCAAGGAAACCTTCTGGAAATACAAACACGCACGCACAACACTCATAAGAGAGAGGAACAATGAAAGACCTGGGAAGACGTGTGTAACCTTCCTGCTGGCCCTTCCATTTTTCCGGAAAGATTCTGGATTGTTTCTACCTTTTGAAGTCATTTTGGCATCTATTTTTTTGTAAGCTCTCTCCAGCTTAGTAGCGTGCGTGAGGGCGTGTGTGTATGTGTGCGCGCGCTTATCTGATGCATTTGACTGTCTTTTGTACAACTGCCCAGAAGCAAATGTGTTAACTCGGCGGTCCCCCTCGATGCCTGGCTTCTCGCAGAGCGCGGAGGACGCCCAGACCCATTTTCCAGTCTGGATTCGGAAGGGCTGCTCAGCTTTGGACCCTTGTGTGTGGATCGCTTTACCCAGAGGCTTGGAAAACGCCAGTATTAACCTGCTTCCAGGTACATTACAAGGTCACTAGAGGGTCTTGCAGCCGTCTTGTTTCTGTGCATCTAGACCTTCCTGTCTTCGCCCGAAGGATATTTACGTTTCGGTCGACATAATTTGAAGCCAAAAGTTCAGCCTGTCGAGCTGGTTTCTGCACAATCAAGGTAAAAAGAATTGCCTTTCAAACTGCTTAACAAAATCCCCGACTCTTCGACTCTTCCTTGCTGGTTCCTGGCTCTTTTGCCTCCCCACCAAAATGTCACCAGCTCTTGAATTACGTGGATTTGGGTTGGAGGAGAACTTGAAGGAAACGTGATAGAACCGCTATGCTAGACCACTCTCTTTGCTGCCCGTGGTCCTGTGGGCATCGAAGCCGATCGTGAGAAGGACCAGTCCCCTCCTTGCTTTTCCTTCCCCGTGCTGTACTGGGTGTCTGTGTGTGTGTGTGTGTGTGTGTGTGCGCGCAAGTGTGAATGCGAGTGCGCGCGCGCCTGTCTGCGAGTGTGTGTGTGTGTGTTTGAGTGTGTTTCTGTGTGTGCGTGCGCGGCCGCCCTGCCTCTGCCCGATCCCTGGGTGCAGAAACGCGGGTTTCATGGGGCGATCGCCGCGGATCCCCCGCCCAGCGCGACCTGCGGGCAACGGCGGCAATGGCAGGAGCCGCCTCTCGGACTCCCTAGGATGCGGGTGCTGAGCTATGGCAAAGGGCAGCGAAGTGACGAGCGAGACCCGCGTACGACTGTGAAAGCCACCTGGAAACACCTTGCCGGGATTGTACCTGCGGGCAGAAAGTCTTCCTACGCCCGTCTTTCCTCTAGAGGCACCAGGTAACAAGCAAACGACTTCCCGCCTCACCCAGTTTCCTTCTGATCTTATTTCTAGTGTCTTATCTGCATTGCAGGCTACTTTACTTATTAATGTTTTGAAAATCATTAAGAAGGGCTGGGTATTCAAGGGCGCTCTATGATGTAATATAATTTCTGGTAGGTGGAATATAAATCTATACCTGAGCATTTAATCTAGTAGTGAAAGCTAAGAAAATATGGATACGCTCCACCCTAAGTGATGTTTTTGGAAGCTAGGCGTGTTGAACCTGTCTGAAGATGCCAGAGATTAAAGTCCCGTGTTTTCTTCAGGCTATGGTTGCCACAGACCATTTGGTATCCAACCCTCCCCAGATTGTGGAGTGTGAGAGGGTGTTTGGTTTCCACCCATCGTTTCAGGCAGGGATCACTTTGACCCTTCTCTTCCTCTGGTGCCAGGTTGTTTTCCTGATTATCGACGAGCTTGCCAGATCCTTTAGTAGTTGTAAATTATGCATCTGGAGACTTTAATTCGAAATAGAGTTTTCTTGGAACTTGCTTTGAGTGGAAGGGAATTCATTGTCACGGGTGTATGTGTTGAGATACGGTGTTTAACTGCCAGGGTTTGCTTTTATGTAGCAAAATAGATCCATATCTAGAAGAGCGCTGCTAAAACCACAACCTCAGTCCTCAGCTGCATTGTCTCGCTTGTGGAGAGGGGCCTGTACGCGTGTGGTTTGTTTTTATTTTGTTCTGCTTTTTTTTTTTTTTTTTTTACTAAGCCTGGGCTTTAGAATGTAATCAGGGCCATCTTGGACTCTGAGGATAATGGCTAGTACCTAGAAATAGAGATGAACTATAAGAAGGCTGGATCCCTGAGGATTTGTGAAGAAGATCCACCTGGTAAAACTTCCAGATTTTCTACGGATATAAAAACATTTCACAACACATTCCATGCTGTTTTTTTGAACTTGCTAAGAATTCTTCTGTCTCAGATCTATTGCATTTGCTCTTCCCTATGCTTGTACCTCCTTCCCCAAACTTGTTTTTTTTTTTTTTTTTTTTGGTTTGTCTCTGTATAATGTGTATTTTGAAAATTCTTGCCAGTGCCTTGATTTACAAGGAGTAGGGTGGATTTGCGACTGCCTAATTAACATATTGGGTCTGATATGTTAAAAATGGAGATTCCCACAGCCGGCTGAGGCAGAACAAATTTAGTGAACTTCCAAAGCCCCTTACCCTCGCACCTTATTTCTCTCATTTCCTATCCCATCACTTCTGCGTCCCCTACAGAAAATTTCTCACCCTTCTCGAGGGCATTAGGATTAAGAAAATAAAGCGCTTCCAAAGTAGTCTCATCAATGTTTTATTAGACAGTGAAGGCGGTCTGAATAATTCAGCTAGGGAATGCTCGTTTGTCTCCCGCCTTTGGGAGCTGCCTGCTCGCTGCACTCAACCAAGGGTTTGGCTCAGCCGAGCGCACGGTGCCCTGCTCCTGGAACCAGTGACTGGGACTGCTCCAGGGGTTTCTCTTTGCTGAAGCCGCTTGGAAAGCGGAGGGGCGCTGCCTGCTTTTCCTCCGCCCGCTGCATTTTTAAAATAGATATCCGTATGATGGTATTTGCAGACTAGAAGCCGGTCGCTAGCTAGCTGCTGTCGCTGTCCCTGCGCCTTGATGTCCCCGACTCCTCTGGAGATTGGGCTCGGCTGCTGCTGCAGTCCTCGCAGGCTGGTGGTGCTACAAGGCCGTGTTTGCAGCGGGCTTGGGGGCTGGGCTCCGCCACTGCAGCTTCCAGGCCCGCGTTGACACTTTCTTGGGGCCGGGCGGGAGGCCTCAGCAGGCCCCCTGGCAGACAGCGGGCGCATCATGGCAGAGGTGGCTGCCTGGATTTGAGACGGAGGAAGTGGAGAGACACACGTGGTGGTGGGGGGGCTGGCAGTGAGGTCCTGCCCGATTTCCTGCGCCTGAAGCCCCCTCTTCCTTCTTGGTAAATGAATATTCAAGTACATAGAAGGAAAGCTGGCTGGCTGCAAAAATGCCTTGATATTCAGATACTGCATGATTTCTCAGGATTCAAAACCTGAAACGAAGTGTGTTTTTCCTAGGCCTCTATTTGTTCTTCTCTTCTCTCCCCTCTTGCTCTCCTGGATTTAACCAGGTCATTTCTACTCCTGTTTTACCTCCAGTTGAAATACCACTGGAAAAACTGCTACCTACCCCCACCCCAACTCCAATAAACACGAAGGAGTTGAAGGCCACTCTAGACAGATTTGCTCTGTAACTTTGAGCTCTAGGGAAAGCCAAGAAAGGATAGGGAGTATAACTCGACTTTAACAGAAAAGCAGGTCCCCCCTCTACTTTCTGAAGACTCAGAAAGAAAAGGGTACTGCCTGCATACATAAAGACTAAAAATAACTGAATTTGGGAGGAATTAGGTGAGGATTTTTCTTTTCTTTCATCTTTTCCTTTTTCTCTTTTAGTGAATTTATTTGTATTTCTCCTATCGCTCAGAAAATCGTAGTCAGAAAATTGATTTGTGTATACTAAAAATCTGACAGAGGTACCTTTTTGTCCCCCAGATTTCTTCAGAATATTATTACAACAGAAACTATAGCATACTCATAATATTTGTTAGCAAATAAGGCATCCCTGTTTAGAGGGTGCCCAAGAAGGACAGGATACTGGTGGAGAATATTAGTACTTGGGAAAATTTTGTGTTTTCTCCACGTCCCTCCTCATTTCATTTCACCCTGGCCTTTTCTCATTAAGGATTCAGTCCTTTGCAGGTTAAGTCTTGTCCTTGTGCCCTCATCCTCTGGGAAGGTTGAAACAAATGTATTAACTGGATGTTGAGTGATCAGATGCCTAAACATAGATTGTGGTGTGATTCATGTTTAAAAATGCCATTCATTGGTGCAGACTGGAGGTAGGTGAAATGTCAAAACCAGATAGTCCCCCTAGCATAGAGTTTCATGTATAGAAGTTCCTTAAAAAATGGAGCTTTCTGCCTCCCTTCTCTTCTCTCTTGTCTGGAGAGGCAGAGAGGTGCAAACCAGTTTGAGGATCTGAGTCCACTGCCCTTGGTCAGCGTTGTACTTAGAGCTGGCTTGACTCACTAATAGGTCAAGACTATCAGGTATTGATAGAAAATTTCCTAGAAAAACCTTCCTTCCTTGTCAGCTCTCTTATGGTCACTAACAAGAGGGGCAGAACAATAGGAAAGCTAGGATACCCATGGAAACAAATGTGAGCATATAGGCAGGCGGAAAGGAGTTGTCATTTAGCACCTGTCCTTGAGACCATTCCTTTTTGTCATTTTTTCACTTTCTCTTTTCAAGAGGAGAATGACCTTGAGCCACACCCGTCTTCTGTGCTTCGCATACCTCTTTTCCTCCCTCAAACATGTGATGTATATATGAACACACACACATACATACATACATACACACACACCTGAGTTTTGAAATGAGATTCTTGTGCTTATGTGTTTTGGGAGGGGTTCATCAAATATATCTCTGATTGATACCAGCCAGAGGTGATTTCCTTTCCTTTTCCATAAGAGTATGTAGCAAGAGCTGTGGTCATTTGAGGCAAAACTGCCCCACCCTTATCCCCTCTTCCAGTATTTTTATCTCGTCTGTCAGTGTATTCCTGGTATTAAAGCAGTGTCTGATTATGGCACTGGTGTTTAAATGACCATCATATGTTATAACTGCCTTTCATCTTTTTATGAATGACCATAAGTTCCCTTTTGTGCATTTAAACCAGTGTTCTGTTTCCTCTTGCTTCTTGAAACACTTTAGACTTCCTAGTTTTGCTGAGTTTTCTAGCTGGTGAAATTAGGATCTTGCTTTCTGCTGATACTATTGCTGTGTTGATATGTGGTTGGGATGAAATGCCTGCAGATTTCTAACAGTGTTCCTGCCTCTACATAAAACTACTACATCATAGTTCTATATCATAACTATCCAGTTATTTTAAGGAAAATTTACTGTAAATAAGATTGCTAAGTATTTTTGCCAATGTTAAGGTTGGAAGAAGAAAGCTACTTGAAAGTTTCTGATGGCTTAACTGGCTAATCTACTGACTCATTCCAGTGAATTTTATTTTCTGTTTACTCAGAAATGTAATATACTGGCATTACTTTCAGAGTTTTGTGTATAGTATAAGTGGTTCTGAGTTTTATGTTTCATTGAAGAGTAAAGATATAAATTCAGGCCTTTTAATAGATGTGTTTGTGACCCTGTAGGATACATGACTAACTGGTAATTTTGCTAAATCATTCCACTGACACACATGTGCATAGCTCTGCCTTGTTCAATAAACCTTGAGAGTGAGACTACTTATTATATTTCTACAGCCCACATTTTTATTCCTGTGGCATCCTTCAATCACTGAGGACTATTTAAAATCTAAGGCGGTATAATTTGTCCATTACATGGTGTGTTCATGGTGAAATTAAGAAGTGTTATGTTTATAAGTATTGAAGCTATTCTGGTTAGAGGTGTACCATTTTTATTATGCTCTATCAACATAAATTATATGTTATTATGAAAACTGTTTTATGTAAGTATAACAAGAGCTAGAAAAAATAAAGAATTTAATTCAGATATAGTGGTGTTTTTTAAGCTTTTTCATCTTAGTGTTCTGATAGATTCTATTCTGACAGAATGCTTTTTACTGATCTATGACATAATTTAATACTAATTATGAAGATGGTTAACAAGTGATAGAAAATTACAAAGGAATTACATGGTTATATAAATGCTCTGTCACTTTACTGATAACAAGTAAGTCACATGAAAAGGGTTTTTAATTTAAACTACAAACTATATCCGTAAAGTTTCTCGGAAATTGGCTTTGATAGCCTATGTTTATTAAGTTACAAACTTGGTCACATTGGGAGGAAAATGCCAACTGACCAATTTAAGTGCTCCTAGAAAATATATCTTTTAATAAAATCTGTCTAATTGTAAACCTCATGCTTTTCTTCTTTTCTTTGTAGGAGCATATATGTAATTTATTGCTTTTTAAAAAGCGTCCAATGAAATATTTTGAAATCGGTGTTATTATAATCCTTATGAAGAACAATTACAGAATTACCACTGAATGTTGAATCTATTTTAGATTTTGTAACAAAAAAAAACGCTCCAGAAAAGTAACAAGATACAGGATTAAAGTTGTAGGATCCTTTCACCAGCTCTGAGAGTGTTTCTGAATTCTTAGAAAAAGAACAAAAGAAAATGCCAATTAGTTCAATAGATACTCAATTAGAACTAGTACACTTAATCAAGAGTTAGAAGCCAAAACAGTGCTGTTTACATTACTGTATTTTCACTTTCCCCTTTGTAGCTCTTTTAAGGAGTTGCTAAAGAGACCTAAAGGACATATATTAGTTGCTCTCCAGATTCTGTCACCCATGTTGACTTCTCATTTCCTGTCTTGAAGTAATCATGAATCTTAGTGGTATCACTTCCAAAGTTATGTTTGCATTAAAGTGATTTACTAGTGGAAACATGTCAACTCTGTAACCATGAAAACTAACTTTCTTGTATCTTCTTTGGAAGTAAAGGCTGTGGTATTTTCTCAATAATTAGCTCTTTTTGTTATTTTTTCCCGTGGTGTAAAAGTTAGGTTACCAAGTGATTTATGTGCACTTGTCTTATTAGTGCTAAAGCATTTGTATAGCAACGTTAAAATGCATATACTTTATAGGGCAACATTGAACACTGAATTGAGTACTCAGGACATATGCTTTATTCTACATGGGTAGAGTTATCATTATATCACTAATATTCACTAATATATAACTAGTATTCACATATATTTTAATTTGAAATGCCTCACTTAACAGAAATGTGCCTACCTTTAAATTGAAAATTTGGGATTATATATAGTAATTGTGTAGGGCATTTGCCTTGTATTGACTCTTCAAATGTCAGGCACTTTGTCAACATGTAACTAGACATTGGATGCCGACCTCAAGAAACTTATTTTCTTAGTAACATTAAAGATATAAACAAGTGTATAGCTTGAAAATAACTGATATTTTAAAATTCTATTTTGATATTTTATGCTTTGTAGTAGGGAAGACAGAGGAAATCAGGAACTCTTAACTGTGTTTTGTGGACAATGGTATTGCACAGTGGTTAGAAGCATGAACTTTGGGATTTCATATACCTGTGTCTCAGACCTGTATAACCTTGATCAAGTCTTATAACCTGAGTCTTAGTGTCCTTACTTCTAAATGAAGCTAATAATAAAAGACACTTAGCTGTAGTCATCATCATCATCTCCATCACCGTCATCATTATCATCTCATCATTAGCTATCATGAGGGTAAAGGAGAAAACTAAAAGAAGTGGTAATTGAATGACTTCAAAGCCTATTCTTGGGGCCATAGATGCTCAGGATTCCAGGGAATGCTAAAGGTCATCCAAACCAGGGGTCGTGCAGTCCAGTGTCCTCAGAGATCAAGCAGAAGATGTAAAGCAGGAAATCTGGCTGGCTTTAAGAAATTGTAGGCTGTAGGATCTCTGTTATACTGGAGAGTGCCTGACTTACCCAAAACATTCAAATTTAAATTCATTTTAACCCCTGATGAGTTTGGCGTTATGAAACTTCTGAGTTATTCTGACATCCATTCAATCTTAAACTTTTTGGAAAGCATTC
>NW_006794958.1:3735442-3764951 GCF_000442215.2 Lipotes vexillifer | reverse complement strand
AGCATCCCTGCCATGTGGTCATCTTGACTCAGCTTGGATACCTTCAGTGATTCCAAAAATTACTCCATATAAAGTAGATTATTCCATTTTTGTATAGTCTTATCATAAAATTCCTTTTTGGGATTGAGCCCAAAATCTGGTATCCTGTGGCTTCTGATTAATTTTAATATGGGAGGAGAGACACACAATAAGTCTAATTCCCAGTAACAGTACCTCAAATATTTAAACTCAGTTACTCAAGATCCCCAACCAACAATTGCTCTGCTTATGATTAAACATAACTTGACCTAAACAGGTTTGGGACAGTTTTCTACTTGTCATGATTTCAAGCCTTTTACCTTTTACACTCAGTAAATTTTAGCTATCATAACCCTTCATCATTACCCTCTTTGAGACAGGCTCCAGTTTGTTTTCTTGCTTCTCATTGAATTATGTTACCAGCACCAACAAACCCTGTGGGTCTACTAGTGTAGAGTTGAGCAAGGCCATTGTTTCCTTACTCTTGACACTGGAGAAAGCCAGGTACATGCAGTAATCCTCCATCTAGCACTCATGTCAGATATTACTGTTTGATCAATGACTTCTTCCCTCTTGAGCCTGGACAAGTCTTGAACATGTATCTCTAAGATGCTACGACTTGTCAATTCAAGTTTCGTCACAAGATTTAAAGTATTTGCCATTCTGAGTGTAGGCACTAGTAAAGATGCCTGAGACCACTCTTTCAACATTCACATCACATGATTTGCTCCTAGTGCTCAAATTAATTAAATCTCCACTAAATATTGAGAGACAAGTAACATAAATTTCAGTGTTGGTGTTCATAATATATACGAGAAACAATGGAATGGAGTAAGACAAGGTGGATTTTCACCTCGCCCTAACTTTATGGGTTGGCTCTCTGATTTAGACAAGAATGATTCAAGGCCCATTCTTTGATCCGTTTACCAGATATTTCTTCATTACTTAATTCATGCTTTGATACTCTGCTAGCCATTTCTCCTTTGAGATACAAAAGCCCAAATGGCATAGATACCGCTCTGGGAAGCTGAAATCTCGAGTGAGGAACACATTTAGTGAGGTAGCCCTCGGCCCGAGTCAGTCTTGATGGTATTCTCATATCTCTGCCTCTTAACTTACCCTTAAACCTAGATGATGTTGATTTCTAGTATATTTACTAACTTAATTTGTGTTACCTCCTCCATTATTGAATAAAATCCATGTTTAGGCTCCTAGTAGTTTCCCCAGCCTTCATATGAGGTCACCTCCTAATTTCCAACAAAGGGAAAATCATTTGAATACAAAAGGAAATAGTCAACTTCCCTTTATCTGGTATCCTTGTAGAATGAGTCTTCTCCTTCTTGACCATTCTCCATGGTCTTGAATGTTATTCTTTTGAGACATCATATTTAGAAATGCTTTTTTTAGATGTTTACTTTTAATGGAAATGCTGATAGTTATTAAAATTGACACACTAATTCTGAATATAGTTAACTTTTTCTTAATGACTTCATGTCTTCGTTGTATATGTTGGTGATTGCAGAAAGCCCTTGGGGACCGGCCCATGACACGTTTAAGGCAGCTTATACTGATATTAAATTTTCCCCAACTTCTTTTCCTTCCCTTTATCTTCTGTGTATGATTAAAAACATTTTTTCTTTGTTCTCATATAGCTAACATTTTTTTCAGTGGGTCTGTTTTCCTTTTTAACAGACTGATTGGAAATTTATTGACAGAGTGGTAAGATTATTAGCTGTTTTTGTAAAATAGAGCCTGAGGATGACTAAAATTCTAAGATCCTCTCTATTGAGGAAAGCACATGAGTTTTCCTCCATGTACTAGGTGGAAAGCACTGAAAGATGCTAATGTATCTTGCATAGTATATGATTAGATGATAATGATGATGGTGACCAGGATCATCATCGTCATCATCACTTTCTGAGAATGTCCTTTGCGTACACTGTTGGTTTTTACTTTCTTCTAATCCATGAAATAACCTTCAGCTTAGGCATGATTGTATACATTTATAGAGGAGCAAGTTTGAGGCTGAGGACAGTTTCCTTGTCCATGATTATACGACTAACAGACAATAGGGCTAGAATTCAAATACAAATATTTCTGATTCTAAAGAAGATGCTATATTTGCTACATGTAGATTTCCCTTTTCTCCTATCTCTTAAAGCTGTTTTTTGTTTATTATTATATAAATGTGTTTTTTTTTAACATCTTTATTGGGGTATAATTGCTTTACAATGGTGTGTTAGTTTCTGCTTTATAACAGAGTGAGTCAGTTATACATATACATATGTTCCCATATCTCTTCCCTCTTTGTCTCCCTCCCTCCCACCCTCCCTATCCCACCCCTCCAGACAGCCACAAAGAACCGAGCCGGTTTCCCTGTGCCATGCGGCTGCTTCCCACTGGCTATCTACCTTACGTTTGTTAGTATATATATGTCCATGTCTCTCTCTCGCCCTAACACACCTCACCCTTCCCCCTCCCCATATCCTCAAGTCTGTTCTCCAGTAGGTCTCTGTCTTTATTCCTGTTTTACCCCTAGGTTCTTCATAACATTTTTTTTTCTTAAATTCCATATATATGTGTTAGCATACGGTATTTGTCCTTCTCTTTCTGACTTACTTCACTCCGTATGACAGACTCTAGATCTATCCACCTCATTACAAATAGCTCAATTTCGTTTCTTTTTATGGCTGAGTAATATTCCATTGTATATATGTGCCACATCTTCTTTATCCATTCATCCGACGGCGGGCACTTAGGTTGTTTCCATCTCCGGGCTATTGTAAATAGAGCTGCAATGAACATTTTGGTACATGACTCTTTCTGAATTCTGGTTTCCTCAGGGTATATACCTAGTAGTGGGATTGCTGGGTCATATGGTAGTTCTATTTGTAGTTTTTTAAGGAACCTCCATACTGTTCTCCATAGTGGCTGAACCAATTCACATTCCCACCAGCAGTGCAAGAGTGTTCCCTTTTCTCCACACCCTCTCCAGCATTTATTGTTTCTAGATTTTTTGATGATGGCCATTCTGACTGGTGTGAGATGATATCTCATTGTAGTTTTGATTTGCATTTCTCTAATGATTAATGATGTTGAGCATTCTTTCATGTGTTTGTTGGCAGTCTGTATATCTTCTTTGGAGAAATGTCTATTTAGGTCTTCTGCCCATTTTTGGATTGGGTTGTTTATTTTTTTGTTATTGAGCTGCATGAGCTGCCTGTAAATTTTAGAGATTAATCCTTTGTCAGTTGATTCATTTGCAAATATTTTCTCCCATTCTGAGGGCTGTCTTTTGGTCTTGTTTATGGTTTCCTTTGCTGTGCAAAAGCTTTGAAGTTTCATTAGGTCCCATTTGTTTATTTTTGTTTTTATCTCCATTACTCTAGGAGATGGGTCAAGAAGGATCTTGCTGTGATTTATGTCATAGAGTGTTCTGCCTATGTTTTCCTCTAAGAGTTTGATAGTTTCTGGCCTTACATTTAGGTCTTTAATCCATTTTGAGCTTATTTTTGTGTATGGTGTTAGGGAGTGATCTAATCTCATACTTTTACATGTACCTATCCAATTTTCCCAGCACCACTTATTGAAGAGGCTGTCCTTTCTCCACTGTATATTCCTGCCACCTTTATCAAAGATAAGGTGACCATATGTGCATGGGTTTATCTCTGGGCTTTCTATCCTATTCCATTGATCTATCTTTCTGTTTTTGTGCCAGTACCATACTGTCTTGATTACTGTAGCTTTGTAGTATAGTCTGAAGTCAGGCAGCCTGATTCCTCCAGCTCCATTTTTTGTTCTCAAGATTGCTTTGGCTATTCGGGGTCTTTTGTGTTTCCATACAAATTGTGAAATTTTTTGTTCTAGTTCTGTGAAAAATGCCAGTGGTAGTTTGATAGGGATTGCATTGAATCTATAGATTGCTTTGGGAAGTAGAGTCATTTTCACAATGTTGATTCTTCCAATCCAAGAACATGGTATATCTCTCCATCTGTTTGTATCATCTTTAATTTCTTTCATCAGTGTCTTATAATTTTCTGCATACAGGTCTTTTGTCTCCTTAGGTAGGTTTATTCCTAGATATTTTATTCTTTTTGTTGCAATGGTAAATGGGAGTGTTTTCTTGATTTCACTTTCAGATTTTTCATCATTAGTATATAGGAATGCCAGAGATTTCTGTGCATTAATTTTGTATCCTGCTACTTTACCAAATTCATTGATTAGCTCTAGTAGTTTTCTGGTAGCATCTTTAGGATTCTCTATGTATAGTATCATGTCATCTGCAAACAGTGACAGCTTTACTTCTTCTTTTCCGATTTGGATTCCTTTTATTTCCTTTTCTTCTCTGATTGCTGTGGCTAAAACTTCCAAAACTATGTTGAATAAGAGTGGTGAGAGTGGGCAACCTTGTCTTGTTCCTGACCTTAGTGGAAATGCTTTCAGTTTTTCGCCATTGAGGATGATGTTGGCTGTGGGCTTGTCATATACGGCCTTTATTATATTGAGGAAAGTTCCCTCTACACCTACTTTCTGCAGGGTTTTTATCATAAATGGGTGTTGAATTTTGTCAAAAGCTTTCTCTGCATCTATTGAGATGATCATATGGTTTTTCTCCTTCAATTTGTTAATATGGTTAATCACATTGATAGATTTGCGTATATTGAAGAATCCTTGCATTCCTGGAATAAACCCCACTTGATCATGGTGTATGATCCTTTTAATGTGCTGTTGGATTCTGTTTGCTAGTATTTTGTTGAGGATTTTTGCATCTATGTTCATCAGTGATATTGGCCTGTAGTTTTCTTTCTTTGTGACATCCTTGTCTGGTTTTGGTATCAAGGTGATGGTGGCCTCGTAGAATGAGTTTGGGAGTGTTCCTCCCTCTGCTATATTTTGGAAGAGTTTGAGAAGAATAGGTGTTAGCTCTTCTCTAAATGTTTGATAGAATTCGCCTGTGAAGCCATCTGGTCCTGGGCTTTTGTTTGTTGGAAGATTTTTAATCACAGTTTCAATTTCAGTGTTTGTGATTGGTCTGTTCATATTTTCTATTTCTTCCTGATTCAGTCTTGGCAGTTTGTGCATTTCTAAGAATTTGTCCATTTCTTCCAGATTGTCCATTTTATTGGCATAGAGTTGCTTGTAGTAATCCCTCATGATTTTTTGTATTTCTGCAGTGTCAGTTGTTACTTCTCCTTTTTCATTTCTGATTCTATTGATTTGAGTCTTCTCCCTTATTTTCTTGATGAGTCTGGCTAATGGTTTATCAATTTTGTTAATCTTCTCAAAGAACCAGCTTTTAGTTTTATTGATCTTTGCTATTGTTTCCTTCATTTCTTTTTCATTTATTTCTGATCTGATTTTTATGATTTCTTTCCTTCTGCTAACTCTGGGGTTTTTTTGTTCTTCTTTCTCTAATTGCTTGAGGTGCAAGGTTAGGTTGTTTATTCGAGATGTTTCCTGCTTCTTAAGGTGGGCTTGTATTGCTATAAACTTCCCTCTTAGAACTGCTTTTGCTGCATCCCATAGGTTTTGGGTCGTTGTATCTCCATTGTCATTTGTTTCTAGGTATTTTTTAATTTCCTCTTTGATTTCTTCAGTGATCACTTCGTTACTAAGTAGTGTATTGTTTAGCCTCCATGTGTTTGTATTTTTTACTGCTCTTTTCCTATAATTGATATCTAATCTCATGGCGTTGTGGTCGGAAAAGATACTTGATATAATTTCAATTTTCTTAAATTTACCAAGGCTTGATTTGTGACCCAAGATATGATCTATCCTGGAGAATGTTCCATGAGCACTTGAGAAAAATGTGTATTCTGTTGTTTTTGGATGGAGTGTCCTATAAATATCAATTAAGTCCATCCTGTTTAATGTATCATTTAAAGCTTGTGTTTCCTTATTTATTTTCATTTTGGATGATCTGTCCATTGGTGAAAGTGGGGTGTTGAAGTCCCCTACTATGAATGTGTTACTGTCGATTTCCCCTTTTATGGCTGCTAGTTTTTGCCTTATGTATTGAGGTGCTCCTATGTTGGGTGCATAAATATTTACAATTGTTATATCTTCTTCTTGGATCGATCCCTTAATCATTATGTAGTGTCCTTCTTTGTCTCTTCTGATAGTCCTTATTTTAAAGTCTATTTTGTCTGATATGAGAATTGCTACTCCAGCTTTCTTTTGGTTTCCATTTGCATGGAATATCTTTTTCCATCCCCTTACTTTCAGTCTGTATGTGTCTCTAGGTCTGAAGTGGGTCTCTTGTAGACAGCATATATATGGGTCTTGTTTTTGTATCCATTCAGCCAATCTGTGTCTTTTGGTGGGAGCATTTAGTCCATTTACATTTAAGGTAATTATCGATATGTATGTTCCTATTCCCATTTTCTAAATTGTTTTGGGTTCGTTATTATAGGACTTTTCCTTCTCTTGTGTTTTTGTCTAGAGAAGTTCCTTTAGCATTTGTTGTAAAGCTGGTTTGGTGGTGCTGAACTCTCTCAGCTTTTGCTTGTCTGTAAAGGTTTTAATTTCTCCATCAAATCTGAATGAGATCCTTGCTGGGTAGAGTAATCTTGGTTGCAGGTTTTTCTCCTTCATCACTTTCAGTATGTCCTGCCACTCCCTTCTGGCTTGTAGAGTTTCTGCTGAGAGATCAGCTGTTAACCTTATGGGGATTCCCTTGTGTGTTATTTGTTGTTTTTCCCTTGCTGCTTTTAATATGCTTTCTTTGTATTTAGTTTTTGACAGTTTGATTAATATGTGTCTTGGCGTATTTCTCCTTGAATTTATCCTGTATGGGACTCTCTGTGCTTCCTGGACTTGAGGGGACTAGTGCCTGTGTTGTGGTGTATGAATGAGCCTAGATCTTGTCTCTCTAGTGGGCAGGTCCACGTCTGGTGGTGTGTTTTGGGGTGTCTGTGGACTTATTATGATTTTAGGCAGCCTCTCTGCTAGTGGGTGGGGTTGTGTTCCTGTTTTGCTATATGGTTGGCATAGGTTGTCCAGCACTGTAGCTTGCTGGTCGTTGAGCGAAGCTGGGTGCTGGTGTTGAGATGGAGATCTCTGGGAGATTTTCGCCGTTTGATATTATGTGGGGC
Source organism: Lipotes vexillifer (assembly GCF_000442215.2). NCBI lineage: Eukaryota > Metazoa > Chordata > Mammalia > Artiodactyla > Lipotidae > Lipotes > Lipotes vexillifer. The sequence goes on along the minus strand of NW_006794958.1, from coordinate 3,757,839 downwards.
TGGGAGGTCTCTTCTTGACGAGTGTTCTGAAGTTGGCTCTCCCACCTCAGAGGCAGAGTCCTGACTCCTGGCTGGAGCAGCAAGAGCCTTTCATCCACTCGGCTCAGAATAAAAGGGAGAGAAAGTAGAGAGAATTAGTATAAGTAGGAGGAAATAGGAAAGAAAGAAAGAAAGAAAGAAAGAGAGGAGGGAAGGAAGGAAGGAGGGAAGGAAGAAAGAAAGAAAGAAGAAAAGAAAGGAAGAAGGCAAGAAGGAAAGAAAGGAGGGAGGGAGGGAGGAGGGAAGGAAGGAAGGAATGAGGGAAGGAAGGAAAAAATACAGAAAGAAAGAAGATACAGTAAAATAAAATAAAGTATAATAAAGTTATTGAATTAAAAAAATAATTATTTAGAGGAAAAAAAAAAGGGAAGGATAGAACCTTAGGACAAATGGTGGAAGCAAAGTTATAGAGACAAAATCTTACATAGAAGCATACACATATACCCTCACAAAAAGAGGTAAAGTGGAAAAAATCATAAAACTTGCTCTCCAAGTCCACCTCCTCAATTTGGGACGATTCGTTGTCTCAAAAAGGGAAGGAAGGAAGGAAAGATAGAAAGAAGGTAAAGTATAATAGAGTTCTTTAAATTAAAATTAATTATTAAGAAAAAACTTAAATAAAAAACAATGGATAGAACGCTGGGACAAATGGTGGAAGCAAAGCTATACAGACAAGATCTCACACAGAAGCATACACATACACATTCACAAAAAGAGGAAAAGGGGAAAAAATCATAGATCTTGCTCTAGAAGTCCGCCTCCTCAATTTGGGATGATTCGCTGTCTATTCATGTATTCCACAGAGGCAGGGTACATCAAGTTGATTGTGTAGCTTTAATCCGCTGTTTCTGAGGCTGCTGGGAGAGATTTCCCTTTTTCTTCTTTGTTCTCACAGCTCACAGGGGCTCAGCTTTCGATTTGGCCCTGCCTCTGCGTGTAGGTCGCTGGAGGGCGTCTGTTTTTTGCTCAGACAGGACGGGGTTAAAGGAGCCACTGACTCGGGGGCTCTGGCACACTCTGGCCGGGGGGAGGGAGGGGCACGGAGTGCGGGGCAGGCCTGCGGTGGCAGAGGCCAGCGTGACGTTGCACCAGCCTGAGGCCCGCCGTGTGTTCTCCCTGAGAAATTGTCCCTGGATCCCGGGAACCTGGCAGTGGTGGGCTGCACAGGCTCCCCGGAAGAGGGGTGTGGATAGTGACCTGTGCTCGCACACAGGCCCCTTGGTGGTGGCAGCAGCAGCCTTAGCGTCTCCTGCCCGTCTCTGGGGTCCGTGCTTTTAGCCTCGGCTCGCGCCCGTTTCTGGAGTTCCTTTAGGCAGCGCTCTTAAAACCCCTCTCCTCGCGCACCAGGAAACACAGAGGCAAGAAAAAGTCTCTTGCCTCCTCAGCAGGTGCAGCCTTTTCCCCGGACTCCCTCCCGGCTAGCCGTGGCGCACTAACCCCTTCGGGCTATGTTCAAGCCGCCAACCCCAGTCCTCTCCCTGAGCTCCGACCGAAACCGAAACCGAGCCTCAGCTCGCAGCCCCGCCCGCCCCGGCGGGTGAGCACACAAGCCTCTCGGGCTGGTGAGTGCCGGTCGGCGCCGATCCTCTGTGCGGGAATCTCTCCGCTTTGCCCTCCGCACCCCTGTTGCTGTGCTGTCCTCCGCGGCTCCGAAGCTCCCCACTCCGCCTCCCGCAATCTCTGCCCGCGAAGGGGCTTCCTAGTGTGTGGAGACCTTTCCTCCTTCACAGCTCCCTCCCACTGGTGCAGGTGCCGTCCCTATTCTATTGTCTCTGTTTTTAATTAATTTTTTCTTTTGCCCTACCCAGATACGTGGGGGGTTTCTTGCCTTTTGGGAGGTCTGAGGTCTTCTGCCAGCGTTCAGTAGGTGTTCTGTAGGAGCTGTTCCACATGTAGATGTATTTCTGCTGTATTTGTGGGGAGGAAGGTGATCTCCGCGTCTTACTCCTCCGCCATCTTTCCACCGCCCCCTATAAATGTGTTTTTAACCTCCTTCAAGGATGTTGGCTATCTTCTGAATATGCATCTTATTCTCAATTTCTTTTCCCTTTATTGTACTCTATGAATTGCCATGTTTCAGATCTGGATGTTTTTAAAAGACTTTATGGTTATCCATTAGGGGATTCTCTAGCTGTTTGCATTGAGAAGGAAATGTTTGGTCCTGAGTCTGGAATATAAATATATAATTATTATTATTATTTTTTGCTAAACAAGACTGTGTGATTTTGGGTGATTTACTCAATTCCCAATTCCCATCTGCAAAAGGGACTTGCAAGCCATTATAAACTGGCTGGTATATCTAAGTAATTAATAAATAATTGTTCCCTTCAGTGCTTTTCCTAGTACAGAAGAATCAGAAAATTCTGTGAAATGTTAGGACTGGATGGAACTTGGAGATAACTCTGTTTATCATTAAAACTTTTGCATGTGTCTAATTGTGCTCTACATTCCACTCGCCTCTGTGTGCAGGCTGCTGTTGCAATACTTAATGAGTGCTTCAGGCTTTAGCCCCAGATACCCCCTTCCTTTGGGACGGGGTCAGAAAAAATTCAAATAACAATTCGTTTCTTCACCTTGCATCCAGATTTCTGTGCGTTATTTCAATGACAGAGGGGCCTGACAGCCAAAATCTGACACTTAATTCTTGGTATATCTGTTGGCAGAACGGACCATTTCTAGATAAAGCCCTGTGGTCTGTTCCCATCTGCGATTTACGTTCTTACCTCCCTTGATGAATTCAGAATAACCACAAATCCATTGCAGGTCTTCCGATTGAGAGTAGATGCCTGTTTACCTTCCCCTTGAATCTGGATTGGCCTTGCACCTTGCTTTGAACGATAGTTGTGGCAGAAGTAATATGGTGTAACTTCCAAGCCAACTCCTCTAGAGACCATGTATCCTTCACTCTTAACCTCCTGGAGAAATGTTAACATCATGCGAAGTAGCCTGGGAACCCCTGCTGTAGGTAAATGGCCCAAGTGATCTCTAGCACCAATGGCCAGACATACTAATGAGGCCATCTTACACCATCCAGGTACAATTAAGCTTCCACGTAATTATAGTAACATGAGTGATCACAGGTGAGAGCAGCAGAAGAACCTGCTCCAATTGATGGTTGGAAAAGATAACTGAGACAACTATCACCCACCTCCCATCCCCCTGCCTTGGGTGATGGGACATAGCCAGCCATCATGCCTATTTTGGAAAACAAGCCTGCCTCCTTTTTTTTTTTATTCTTTCAACAAATATTTGTTAAATATCTACTATATTCAGGCATGCTGCCCCTCCCTCTCTGGATTCATGGTTTGTTTGGTTTTTTTTCCCTTTCTGCCTCTCCCGTTGCGGAGCACAGGCTCCGGATGCGCAGGCTCAGTGGCCATGGCTCACGGGCCCAGCCGCTCCGCGGCATGTGGGATCCTCCCGGACAGGGGCACGAACCCGTGTCCCCTGCATCAGCAGGCGGACTCTCAACCACTGTGCCACCAGGGAAGCCCTGGATTCATGGATTTTTGAAGAAAAGTATATTTTTTTCTTAAGCCGTTGGAAGTATTGGCTGATTCCTCAAATGCCTCGTTTCATCAAATTGATTTTTCCTAAATGGATGAATGTATGTGAGAATTAATTTTGATTTGCCTGTTTTCTGTTATAGCCACTTATCACCTGCCTTAGAGAAGCTTCCATGAAAGGGTTGTCCTCTTATGCTAGGGATCATGCTAGTCACCTAAAGCACGAGGGAGAATTTGTCTTTGTTTCTTCAAGTTACCTTTGGGCTTGGTTTGGTTCAGAGTGACATTTTGTTATTTCTCCAAGATTTCATTTTACCTTCTAATTATGTTTTAGTGATTCATATTTACTATTCATTTCTTCTGTAAATTAAATCTAGATTGCACAATTACTTTATTCTGGAACTTCATATACACCTCATTTTATGTTCTCATTTATGTATCAAATTACTCTACAGGAATTTGATATACTGTTATAGATATAATAAGGTGCAGAGTATAGGCCATGGGGCAGTGCAATTATAATGGTTTTATAGATTTCTGATTACTATTTATTTGCAAAAAAGGACATAATTACAAAAAGAATAAAGTCAAATTCAATGTTTTTACTTTTGGTAAAAGAGATACATTTGTGGGGGGGTGCATGAGAATGCATGTCATATTCACCTCAGTATTTTCTACAAAGATGTTTTGTTATGGATTTGAAAGTCTCCCTGGAATGTGTGGAATATGAAATATTTTATTTACATTTTCTTTCTCCTGTATCTTACTGTGATTTTTAAAGTTTAATATAAGATAGGTAATATATGTTGTGCTAATCATTTGAAATTTCTGCTTGTGAATTCTAAAATAACCAAGTACTTATTCTATTTGCTACATGTTGCAATATACATTAAAGTTGAATTTTTTAGCATGGTAGTATCAATTTCCTCATCTGTAAATGGGGCGAATGTTGACCTCCCACGGCCTACTGTGAGGAATAATGCATTCCCAGCACTTCACACATTGACTGGCAAATGATGGAATGCTCAAACAGCACTAGCAAAATATATGTCCTTGTATTTTATATATCAGAGTGTAATATTTGGTTTGAGTAGATTGTCAGCTTGCAAATATCTTTCTACTTTGTTGAGGTCCCAAATTGAAGGAATCTTCTAAGATAATGTCAGGCAATACTTTGCTTCCCATTTGAATGCAGAAGTTTTTTAAAAAAAATATTAACAAAAAAGCAAACTTTCATATAGATCTAGAATAAGTATTGTTAAACTAGCTGGAATAATATTTTAAGAGAAACATCTCAAATAATGTATGGCTTTTAGAACATGATTAGGAAAACTGAAGATAATAATTATTTTACCACTTATCTAATAGGCACAACCAATCCAAGTTGTTTAGAGTTTTAAAATTATACAATTTGGGGGAGCTTGTGAAGAGAAAAATATGTAAAATCAGAAACCCAAAAGTTAGATAAAGTATCTTGTAAGGGGCCTGTGTGTGTAACACTGGTTTGTGGCCTATCTGCTTTTCTTATTAAGGATATGTTCAATGAATTCAGGAGAAAATTAGTAACTTTCTTTTTTTTTTCCTGATTAGGAAAATTGATTTTGTGGTTATTTAGACTAATTTGTGCTGAGAAATTTTTAAACTCATGGTAGCCTCTTTAATAGTTCTAGTACTTCTTCAAATATATTTTTATTAATTGAAAATTGAAATATTTATCTAAGTAGCCATATGACTATATGACTGTAACACTTCTTGTTTTATTGGGATCAAAATAAATGGAGAAATCCATATGTGTAATTGGTGACCAAATTTTTCCAGTGATGTTGGAGAAATAGTTTATTCAATTTGAGGTGATGTCTATAGCATTACAATTGATAACATGGAAAAAATAATTATCTCAAGTATATTCAAAAAAGAAGCAGATTCTAGGCAATATTTGAGGAAAATAGAGAATTTCAGTGAAATCATGCTTGGTACAAAATATGCTCTCAGGAGGTGTTGTTTGAAAATTGATATGTACATTAATTAATAAATATTTGTTTTGGAATATGGCTCTATAGCACAAAAATCTATTTTTCTAAAACAATGGGAAGAAATTAGTTTCATTTTTGTAGCCATTTCCTGTAAATTGTTATTTACACTTCAATGTTATGAAAAAGAAAAAAATCATTATTTTTGAAATATTAAAAAAAGCAGCCCTTGAAAAAAAATGTAATGTCATTCTGAAGATTTTCCCTATCTTGTCTGTCTACGTATTCCCTCTACAAAATACAGTCTATACAGGGAATGAGAAGTATCAACTCTTTCAAACTGATTCAAAGCACATAGTACAAAATTTTCCTTGATGGGGTAATAGGTTTTGTGGGAATCTGTGCTTCTTGGATGGAGAGAGAGTCCATGTGAGCTGTGTGTAAATGGAGTTAGTACTCATTCTTGCTGAATTGGTACTATCAGTAACAATTTGAAGACATGATTTGTCACTGTGAGTTGAAATCATGTGTTGATTATATAGCAATCCAAGGAGGAGAGACCTGCAGGTGAAAGAGTGAGACAAACAGAGTGATAGGAGGATCCAAAGCTTGTTAGAGTTCAGGCTGTTTCATCAGCGTTCTTCAGCATAAGATTTTTGGTTTTAGCACCTTAAGTTAAGGCTGGAAAAGAGGATTGTGTCACTTGGGACTCATTTAGCTGCAAGTGGAAAACTCAAGCCACACTGGCTCAAGCATCTAAGGAATTTCTTGGTTCATACAACCAATAACCTTAAGCAGGGTTATCTTCAGGTATAGCTTGATTCAGGATTAAAATAGCTGAAAAACGTGGATCCCACTTTTGGCTCTATTTTCTGTCTATTAATTCCCTTCTCAGATTTGGAAGGGTGGATTACCTTAGCTTCATATCATCACACTATGAAGTTGAAGTTCAAAGGTAGAAGGATCAAGACGAGAAAGAGGGAGGGAAGTCAGGGGTAGATAAGGGAGAAGAGCAAGGAGAAAGGGTGGGAAGGAGGAAGGAAGAGGAATTTCTTCCTGACAATCTGAATAAGGTCCTTTAACTGGTTGTTTTCAACCCTGGTTGTTTGACTTGGCATCCTGTTAACATCTCTGAACTTGGAACTTGGTTAGAAGGAGTCAGATCACTGCTTGTTTCATTTACTTCTTCCTTCCTCCTATATTCTCTTCCTTCTTCCATACTTCCCTCCTTTCCTTTCTTTCAGAATTATTTTCCATGGAAAGCCCCTCTCCTGTCCTCCATGTGAAATTCAAAAGCCCATACAGCTTTAGAGAAATTTTAATATTTGGCTTTGATAATCAGTGTTTCATGCTATAGGGGAAAAAAATAGTTTTTCCTCTGCTCTTCTAAGTTCGTGGCTGAGACCCACCTGTAATAAATAAAAAGATTAACAGGATAAAAACAAACAAATTTAATAACATGTATACGTCCTATATACATGGACAATACCCAGGAAAAATGAGTAACTCCCCTAAATGGCCCAAGCCCGTCACCTCAAAGACCATCTTTAGCTAAAGACAAAAGATTTTGGAGGGAGGGAGGCCAGTTATGGGAGATTATCAGGCAAAGCATAGTAAACAGGGATATGGTTGTTATGTAGATCTAAATTGGCACCTTCTCCAGTGATAAATTTTTAGAGATTTAGTCACCCTCCTCCTCCTTCCTGGTACAGAGAGGGAGACACTCTAACAAGTGGATATTTTCTTCCTAAATGTAAAACGTCTCTTACAAAAGGGTAACTTCTAGGTATTCAGAGCTTTTCCTATGTCTGCCGTTTCTTAAAATAATAAACCAAGAATAAACTTTTATGCCAAAGAGGCATATTTTGGGGTGGCATATTCTGCTCCCCTTCACTGCTTTAAGATTTCTTAGCAAGTTTTGTTATTTTGGGGGAATTGAAAGTTGTCAAGCCACAGACTTACTGTAAAAATCTTTGAAATGAGTGGGTCTAATAGAATTTACCTACAAAGAAAATTGCATCTGTCTATCATTGAGAAGTTAAATAACGCATTATTTGCATAAGACAAGCTTCATCTTACTATAATAGAACAGTAAGTGGCTATTTGAGTACACACTCACACACACGTATCCACATAAGGTTATTTATTTTTATCAAATTCTAAATCTTCATTAATGAGCATGCTGTATATTGTACTATTTGTAATTATCGCACTTTAAAGAAGATTGTAAATAATTTCTAAGCTAAACGGTTTTGGAAAAATAATATTTTATTTAATTTTGAAATAAAGTTTAGTAAAATTATAAAAGAGAAAATGATAATGAATGATTTAAATATAATTAAAATAAAGTCTCAGGTAGCTTCTTTTTCTCTTTGTAAAACAGCGATTGTACAAATGCTGAATAATTGTTGAAGCTTTTGCATTTGTTTTCATAATCTGTCTTTCAACCTTCTGAAGGGTAGCATTCTTTATTATGATTTACCCATTTTTTGAAGCCATACTCTCTTCTTGATAGTACTGTCTCTCCCACTTCCTTTTTAGCTCTCTACTATAATTTAATTTTAAGGTTATAGGTGATAATAATGAACTGTTGTAACTGGGATAGACCATCATTTTGTATTGACTTTCCAGTGTGATTTCAGTTGAAGGAAGCAAGTAATAAAGCCCTGGCATGGGGTGACCTGGGTCAGTTTGAGAGCTTTTGCTTTAGCATCAGAGCAGCTCAGCTGTTAAAAGTTCAGCTTCCCCACCACCCCAAAGGCTCATCACAATTCCCACAGGACCATTCATTAAATGAAACTTCCATTTGAGGAATAAAACAGACAAAAATAATGCCGGTGGGATTTTGAAAAATTTCTGTGTGTTTGAGTTCCTATTAGATGGCACATCAGAAAAGTAATCAAACGCACCTGTGTTTTGTAGCGAGCACAAAACGTGAGAGTTACTGTTGTATGCACCCTCTATTAAGTGGTTTTAATAATCAATTTTCAGTGTCTTTGTTATAAAACCCATGAAGAAATTTTTTAAAATGTAGCCCTGATTGTTTAGCCTGAATTGATAACTATAGGCAATCTCTACCCATATTTCTATTATATTTTAACTGCACTGGGCAGGCTCCTTAAGATATCATCCATTCTTTAAAATTTGGATAGTTACCTTCATTTTAGCTTACTTCAACATAGTGGCGATGGAATCAGTCCTTTCACAGTCAACTTTTGGTCAGAATACTCTAAAATTAATTATAGTGAAATGATAATTCTGCATTCTTCATTGGAAGGAAGCTGGTGGCAACCTCTGAAGAAAATGCGTGTGGTTAGCCAATGTTCCTGTTTCTTCTAGTGTAATGTAGCTAGTTTAATCAATTACATATGCAACAATAAGTTCCTGAATTACCAAGAAGGAAATGTTTCCTGGCAACTATATATAAGGTATTTTGATGTCAAATACCTCGAGCTTCAGCTATCCAGAGTCTGAAGTAACTTCTGTCCCTTACTTCATGATGGGTAGCACATAATCCATATATTTTACTACCTAAGCATACTTTAGAATATTTAGTCTTTTAAGTATAGTCTAAGACATTGCACTTTAATCAGTCAATGTGGATTGAAATTTGAATGACTGGTTAGGTTTCTTGCAATTAGTCTTTTTGTGGAAGTATCATTGCTATTATTTAATTAAAATCGACAATAGATTGTTCATAATAGTGAACAAGGAGGATATACTGTAATGTAACATCATATCATTTGCAGTCTCTTCAGAAGATTCTACAGAGGGGAAAAACATTGAGCTGGAAGGTTATCAGCAAAAATAGAATATAGCAAGAGAGTTAAAAATATTACTCTCTTCCCTGTCTTTTTCAATCCAAGTAGAGCACTCATTGTATGATACCGCACCAAATCTGCAAAGTGCTTTAAAGAGTCACTTTTAATTGAGGTAACCCGAGCTTTTTGAAGTGTAACCAGTGACAGACTAAAAGGGACATTTTGATTAAGCAGTGGTTAAATTATGAAATACTGTTACTCTACATCACTGCTGGGAACCTTAATTGGTGTGAGGAGTCTAAGGAAAGGAGCAACTACAACAACAAAGCAGAAACAAATAACTGAATTATAGTACCTTTTTATATCAGTTCTCTCACAGTTCACACACAGAAAAGACTTGTAGTTTTTTCATTCCATTTTTTTTTTGTCCTTTTGTTTGAATCAATAAAGAATGCCCCTACTGATTTTTTTTCCCCTTTTCTTTGTCTTAGTTCTTTAAAAATTGACTAATTGGGCTTCCCTGGTGGCGCAGTGGTTGAGAGTCTGCCTGCTGATGCAGGGGACACAGGTTCGTGCCCTAGTCCGGGAAGATCCCACATGCCTCGGAGCGGCTAGGCCCGTGAGCCATGGCCGTTGAGCCTGCGCGTCCAGAGCCTGTGCTCCGCAACGGAGAGGCCACAACAGTGAGAGGCCCACATACTGCAAAAAAAAAAAAAAAAAAAAAAAAAAAAAAAATTGACTAATTGCAGATAAAAGGTCTTAATTACAGGTTAATCAGTTGCCAGTTTAATTGTTAATGAATCAACTCTAAGGATTTATTTCTTGCTAGCATTTTCATTCATATTTTTCTAAGATACAAATTGCTTTATAATCTTCATCATGATTAAATGATGGATATTTAGAGATACATTAATGAACCAGAGAGTATAGTACAGACTGCTTTTTGCTATAGAGTACTCTGTAGTGTACTCCCACATTGTTAAATGTTAAACAGGATCAAGGTATGGCCTTAAAATTTGTCTCATAGATATAGTTATACAAGAAATATATAAGAAAGTTAATTGCAATATGAATTATAATAGCAAAAATATATTTTACAAAATACTCTATAACCTAAGTATTTATCAATAGTAAGCAGGTTTCTTGACAGAATATTTGCTGCTCTTTAAATAAATGAAATAGATCTATATATGTTGATAAAGAAAGCTGTCCAAAATATATGGCTACATAAGAGTGGAAGTTATGGTGACTATAATGTTACCCTCTTTGTACGTATGTAAAAATAGACATACACATATGCAGATGTATATATGTAAAATATGCATACATATATGCAGATGTATGTATGTTTAAAATTTACATACACATATGTAGATGTGTATGTATCTAAAATATACATTCACATGTGCAGATACACATAAATGCATATTTATGAATTAACATTCTTGGAATGATACATATACACAGAAAGTAGGTGGTGGTTCCCCCTGGGTGATTTTCAGTATTATCCTTTTATGGTGTTTGAAACTTTTTATCACATACACTTAATGATTTATAATAATTACAAGCTTAAATATAAAGTTTTAATAGCCATTACTATTACAGATCAAATAAAATTAAAAATGAATATTTATAAATGATGAATGCCACTATATGCTAAACTTATACTATTGAATGTTTATATGTCAAAACATCAATGATATTACAAATTTATTTTCTATTAATGAATTTCAGAAATTTAGCAACCCAGCTTATCTAGAATGTTGATTACACTGTGTAAAACAAACTCAGTGTATGGTTCTTAGTGGGAATCTCACTAACAGTATGAAATGCCAAAAACATTCAGTTGCTTCAGTGTTTCAGCTCTGCCTTATATTATTACAGTTTTGGGAAGAAGGTATCTATAAAACCTAGACATTTAATTTAACCTAAAATAGTAGGAAACTTTGACTTCCACCCTAAAGGAATTTCAATCTGGGCTCTATTTAAGTCTATAGCTTCATGTTCCTGGAGATAGAAATTTTGAGTGTTTGGTGCTTGTTTGCATCAGACTCCAGTGCAGTGTTTATCATGTAGATGAATGATTGCATCATTAAATTAAAAAAAAATTATTTTTCTATAATCTAATGTAGTTTGAAAATAAACTGTTTTCTAATTTACTCCAATTTATTTATTTTTTAATTTCAGTATCATTGATTTACAATATCAGTGATTCAGTTATATATATATATATTCTTTATAAATATATATATATATATTTTTTTGCAGTATATATATATTTTTCCGATTATTTTCCATTATAGGTTATTATAAAATATTTAGTATAGTTCCCTGTGCTATGCAGTAGGTCCTTGTTGGTTATCTATTTATATGTAGTAGTGTGTATATGTTAATCCTGTCCTCCTAATTTATCTCTCCCCTCCTTCCCCTTTGCTAACCATAAGTTTGTTTTCTGTCTGTGGGTCTATTTCTGTTTTGTAAATAAGTTCATTTGTATCATTTTCCTCTAGATTCCACATAAGTGATACCATATGATATTTATCTTTCTCTGTCTGGCTTACTTCATTTAGTATAACAATCTCTAGGTCCATCCATGTTGCTACCAATGGCATTATTTCATTCTTTTTTATGGCTGAGTAATATTTCATTGTATATATATCTCACATGTTCTTTATACATCTGTCGATGTACATTTAAGTTGCTTCCATTTTATTAAGCAAATAAACAAAACAAAACTAAAGGAGACAGGAGGTCCTGCTAGGAGACCAGTCTAGAATATTGATAATGGAAATTAAAAGTGCCACTAAATTCCACATTAACAGAGATAAAAGTTTTATTTGGATTTTGTACAGAAGAATGAAGCTAAACTTTTGAAAATTATTTTATCTCATATTTAACAAAAGTATATTTATAACTATGCATATTCCTAGAGCAAAAGAAACACTCAAATCTTATCATTCCTCTGCACATTTTTAAACAATATTGATCAAGAGCAGAAAAGAATAGTTTTTACTTCATAGTTACCTTTCACAGCAGAACTCCAAGGATGTTAATTTTTTAAAAAATTATTTTCCACTTTTTTATTGACATATAATTCACATACCATATATATATCACCCTTTTAAAGTGTACAGTTTAGTGATTTTTAGTTAATCACAGGTTGTGCAACCATTGTTATTATCTAATTCTAGAAATTTTTCATCTTCTTCAAAAGAAAATCCATACTCATTAGCAATCACTCCCCTTGCCCCCTCCCAGGAGGTTAATTTTGGGGATAAAAAAACCCGAGGAAAATAAAAACAGAAGAAAAGTACACACGCACACACACACACACAAACTAAGGCTTTAAAAAAATAATTTTCCCAAGGGCCTTTCTTAATTTTTTCGGCAAGTAAACCAATTTATTTTGAAGCATCTTGCAGATATTTTTTTTCATTTATCACGTGGTTTCATTCTGCCAGATCGTTTTCAGGAGCTATGCTTTTGATTCTAGTGGTTTTTCAACATCATTTTTATTGACTTCATGAAATTCTAATTTTTATAAATGAAATAAAATAAATTTATAATGCAGTACATTTATAATGCAAAAGTGATGATAAAGAAGTAGACAACATGGTCAAAGACATAGCTATTTTTATATTGATCTATCTGACCATCTATCTATACTAGTGTTAAGTGGAGAGAGCTATTTGAATGGAGTTAATATTTATATAAGTGAATATTCACTAGTGAATATTGTCTCGTAGTGACACTTTTTGCTGTTTTAAACAGCCTTGTAATTTCAGAGACTTGAGGAAAGAATACTAGATTAAAAGCCTCTATGTATGTCACTTGAAATTATATATATTTTCCCCCTCTTGAGAGAGAAACAATTAAATATAAAGTTTCCATTTATGAAATCTATGATTGTGAGTGTTACATTATAGGAATTAATCTTACTCATTACAGATAAGAAAATTAATATTTTCTCAGTATTTAACATTCTAGGTTTTAGTGATACTTATCTGATTACTTATTTCAAAGTTGCTGAGTTAATATTTGTTGCAAAAAAGGTCTGTGCACTATGCAGGGACTGTTCTGTCAAAAGGTGAAGCTTATCTGGTCTCCCAACTCTGGATTACTGAATCTTGACTATAATTTTAAGTTCCTTTTTAGCTCTCATTTCTTCTTAACAATATCTCACTTTTTCTCACTAAGGCCTCCATGAAACCATTTATTAGAGTGGATAAAGGAAACAATTCTCTTTTTCTGTTGTCAGGTGCTACATCTTTAATTCACTGATTGATTCATAAATATATATTGATAACATTCTACATTTACTAGAAGTAGTGGTAGGATCTAAAGAGTCAGCAGTAAACAAGAGAAATAGTATTGTTGCCTGTGTTGAATGTACAGAGTAGCAGGGAGAAAGATACTCAGGAATTCATGGATTTAATTTGTCTGATACTGGTATTTGCATGAGAGAAATAGAGTTGCTTTACATGTGTGAGGACTGTTATGACACAGGAAGTTCAGTGCGCTCTGGGAACATGTAAGGTGGGATCCCATCCATCAGGCTCACTGTCTTATGGGTCTTAGCCCTTGCTCCCTAGGTATGAACGATGGCACATGCTGGACTAGCTTGTTATGTCTGGGCTGCTATTCTGACTTGCAAATTCTCATTTAGTCTGTAAACTAGTAAAATTCAAATGACTAGATTCATCACCAGCTGGTTTTGTAAAAAATGTATTTACAGGAACATAAATATACATAATATATATTATATATATTATATCTATATGTTGAAGATGCCATGTGTCTCTGTATTTGCAAAAAGATACTTTCTGCAGTTATTCGTGAGGTCTGAGGATTTTCCTGCTTTTCTTTCTATTTTAGATAAAATTGACTGCTCTGGCTCAAGTACTGGCTTGAAATTTATTTGAAGAGTATTTCCCATTAATTAAAAACTTACTGCTCTATGGTAGTTTCTTATATTACACCCTCAGATAATTTATCCAACAACAGAAGCCTGGAGTTTTACTGTTCAATCAACTTTGTGATCACTTGTTGGTGGGCTACGCTTTCATGCTGCTTTATGGCCTTGAAAGACTTCCCTATTATTTGTAAAATAATTACATTGTTTTACTTCAGCTCACTCCACAGCTACATATTCAGAGTTTCCTGCACGTTATTTAGGTGAAACAAATACCTTTTTATTTCTTTATTTCTCTGAATGGACTTTCCTAATTCTAGTCAGTACAGCTGGCATAAGATCTTGTCCAAGTATTGCTGAACTATTTATAGAGTTCTCTACACATACTAAGCTCTTTCATGTTTCTATGTCTTTGATTTTGCCTTTCCTTCTGCCTAAAATATCATTTTCTCATCATCCTCAAATTGTTTATCCAACAGTATTTCTAGAATCTCCTTCTGGGGAAGGCTTCTCTGATGCCTCAAAGTTGAGGATCTCATCACATTTTTGTTCCCATGCTGCCCTCATATCATAAGTCCTAGGGAGGTGTCAGGTGGGTTTCCGTGTTTCTGTGCAATGTAGCTTTGTATTCTACAGATTCCGTCCCAAGATCTTTGAGCAGAGGTTTTTCTGAGAATTTTGCTTTTCTATATAGTGGCCATTCTGTATCAGAGCATTTTTTTCCATCATATCACGTTGTAGTTCAATCATTCACTTATCCTTCTTTTCACATATACTAGATAGACTTTGATGCCTTTGGCATATTTAACATATTTTTACTTTTTGTAATCCAAATACCTAGAATAGTATTTGAAATTACTGAATTGATTTATTGAATTATTGAAATGAAGTACTCATTTATGTGTAAAGGCAGTAGTGGTGACACAAAAGAAGGCAACAGTTTTCTCAGAGATTTTTCCCAAGCTTGTTGATATTAAACTAAAGATTTACTGTAGAGTAATATTTGAAGACCTTTTCTCAATAAAGAAATACTGGAGAGAACTAGAAATGACCTATAAACACATCTTGAGTAAAATTACAGAAAAATTTTTCTCTGAGTTAAATCAGTTTAAGGCAATGGCTTCTTTCAGATATATAATTATCATTCTGAATTGGCTGTTAGATCATGTAAATTCAGTAAATACTATAAATATTTATCACTTCAAAATTATAATTTGAATTATTGATCCTTTTCAGGGATTTCTGAAGGCTAGTTTTGAGAAATACATGGATTTAAGATGGATCACTTTATATTCTTCCCAGTTGTTTAATGAGACCATATATTCTCAGAACCTAGAAATTCTAATTTCATGGTGTATATTACATAGTATAGCTATGATTTATTTGCTGCTAATTCAGATGTACAGTAATCAAATAGTGACAAGAGACTCATTTCTTTGAAAGCATTTGCATCATATACTTTTGAGGGGACATAAGTGGAAACAGATAATTTTCTTTGACAGTAGGATATCTTAGTCATATAAGACATACCCCTGCTTCAATCACTGGACATATATTTCTCCACTCAGGTTTTCTTTTGTCATTTAAAAAAGTATATTAATTACATACCTTGTATTTTCTTGGGATTTTTCCTTTGATGTTTGATACTATATCTTCTATAGTAAAGATCTTTACTCTTAATTCATTGACATTAACTGGAAGACAAATTAGAATCTTAAAGTCTTTTCTGACTTGTCAAATGTTGGAGTGAGTTAGGTTGGAATGGTTCATATAAAGCTGTAAACTCTCTACTTATAGTCTTTCCTCTTTTAATCCATACTATATTCCTGCAAGATAAATCTTCCTAACGAGCTTCAGTCATGTATTTTCCCTACTCAAAAACTTCCATAGGTCCCTCATCGCTTATTAAATTAAATTCAAACTTGCTCTCTGACATTCATGGCCCTCAAATCCCAATAAGATCCAGCCTCTAGTCTCAACTATGACTACTCCTCCGTTCACACTGCATACAACAGTGAAACTGAATTATTTTGCTCGCACAGACTCTGTTGCCTTTTGTCCCCACTCTGTATTTCCTTGGGCTTATTCTTCCTGGAGCACTTGCTCTTGTATCATTTCTGACTGTTCAAATTCAACTGATACTTCAGAACCCATTTCAGAACTCCATGACTGTAAGAAGCCTCTGCTGATTTATTTATTCAACAAATAATTATCTGCTAGGCATCAGTCAAGGGCACAATGAGTGAAAAAGTTAAAATCCCTATTATCATAAGCTTATTTATTGGGCAGAGGTGTTTGAAAATAAATAAATAAATAAAAATATAAAATATTAGGCAATGATAACTGCTATGAAGGAAAATATTGAAAATACCATATGGAGTGTGGAATCGGGAAGGAAGGCTTCCACATGTCCTTTCAGATGAGGAGACTTTTCAGAGACCTAAATAAGTGGGGGGATAAGTCATGAAGCTATCCAAGAGAAGAACAGAGATTGAAGGAAGAGTGAGTTCAAGAACTCTGGGGGCAGCACCAAGCTCCACATGCTTACAAAATAGTCAGGAGGAGCTTGTGGCTAAAGAGGAGTGAGTGAGCAGAAGAGTCTCTAAAAAGGTGAGAGAGAAGTAAGTCCTGAGGGTCAGCCTAAAGACTTTGACTTTCAGATAGGAAGCCAAGGAGGGTTCTGAGGAGACATGACAGGAAATGACTAATATTATAAAGTATAACTCTGGCTGCTGCCTTTGAATAGACTGTAAGGACACAGGGAAAGCTAGGGAGCACAAAAGGCTATGCCCATCAAGATTTGATGGAGGATTGAACCATGGTTTTGGTATAGGAAGTGACTAGGTTAAAAAGGATTCGTTTTGTAAAATAAAGGAGTATGTTTAAAAGGATAAGAAATCACAAAGAAAAAAATTTGGAGAATTTTGGAAAATCTTTCTTCATCTTCAAAGCTACCATTACTTTCTCTTTTCTACAGTAATATCTTGTGCCACATACTTTACTAAGCCCTTTACTTTCATTATCCATATTTAAACCTCATAACAACCCTAGGAAGTGTGGGTATTATTATTGTTACATTTTTACATGTGAGGTACTTGGAAGCAGAGAAGTTGAATTATAAGAGAATATCATGTATGTCTATCTCTCTGTATTCTTAGAGAAGAAAAATTATGACTGGCAATAAATACATCAGAATGTTAATAGTGTTAGATGAATAGATATTTTTTTCTTTGTATTTATCTGCATCTCTTTTAAGAATACATGTTGATTTTCTTTTACTTATTTTAAAATTCCTATGCTTAGATGGCTAGGATATTACTTTCATAACCTGATAAACATTAAGTGTGAAAATCATGCATTTTAACTCAATTTACCAAACTCTTCTCATTTTATAGTTGACAAAGTATGGGATTTGTACTCAGACTTGATTTCAAATTCTGTCACCTTGGGCAATTAATGTAGCCTCTCTGAACTATAATATCTCATCCGTAAACTAAAGCTAATAACCCCAAGGTTTCAGGCTGTTTTCAGGACACAGTGGATGACACTTTTAGGCACAATGTCTAAAACATAATAGAACACAATAAATGGTCACTGTTATGATGTCACTGTTATATTGTGTCAGTTTTCAGGTTAAATTGCTTAATTGATAAATAAGACAAAGGATGTACTACCACAATATATGTAAAATAATATAGGTGAAGTCCATCTGTATCTAATAAATTACTGTGGAAATTAATTCCAGTTAAAAACTTTGCTTAATTTTTCAATTTCTTTCGTACCCCAATGTCGTGACTTGATTTTAGACTTTTGTGCTACTTTGGGGATGGTATTTATTTTCTTAATTTTTTTTGTATTTAACATATATTTATTTCCTTTTATTTTAAAATGCTTTAGGTACTTTTAAATAGGTTTGAATATGTTTAAATACTCAATTAAGGATCACTTTTAGATACTGGTTTTAGCGTGGGCCAGGGTGGTTTAGTGAAAAATTCCACTGATACCGGTTGCAAACAGACTTGACGTCAGTGTGGGTTCATTCTGCATTCATTTTTTAGGATTAGGTCCAATTCCATAAAAATCTTTGGAATTATGACATTTGTGTGGCAATGCCATGAGTGTAAGTTAAGATATTCCTTTATTCACTTACATTTTAAAAAGTCAAAAGTGTTCTCTGCAATTTTGTAAATGTTGCCTTCTGTAGTTAAGAATCTTTAAAAAAATTCATAAAATAAAAACTATTTATATGACGTAAAAAATAATGACACCTAAAATAATGACATAGACCTCATCTTCCTAATATGCACGTATATATATAATATATACACATATATATGTATGTAGCAAATTTTTTCCTGTCTTACAGCTAGCAGTCCAATGAACAGCTGTTAGATGCCAATTAGTGTGACTGAATTACATCTTTTCCTAGGGAGAGGAATGTGAAGAAATAGAAAATAATGTAATCTTCTCCACTGTGTTTCAAAATTATCAGTCCTACTTAACTATTGTTGTATTATTTACATTGTATTGGTTTGGCTTGCCTCTAAGTTCAGTTATTCCCATTGGCTTTCACTCTTTTTTAATGTCACTGGACTTTTTG
The DNA here is from genome assembly GCF_000442215.2 of Lipotes vexillifer. Taxonomy (NCBI): domain Eukaryota; kingdom Metazoa; phylum Chordata; class Mammalia; order Artiodactyla; family Lipotidae; genus Lipotes; species Lipotes vexillifer. The sequence continues at coordinate 3,739,051 of NW_006794958.1, read as the reverse complement.
TATTCCAGTGATTGTTATAAAATAAACTCAGGATCACATTGTAATGATTCTCAATAAAACTAAGCAAAACTGGGTCCAGTGTGTGAAGGGCATCCACTATAATGAGCTCCACTCCACTCACTCAGTTATAGATCTGTATGAATCTCCAATGCTTCTCACTTTTCTGAAATTAGATCTTTCAGCATCTCCTGCTAGATTAGAGTTCATACTCATCTTTTTAACAGTACCAAAAAAGTGTCACTAAGTTGGGATGTTCTTCCAGCAATAGACCCATCCAGAGATATCCCTTTGTTTAATGCAGATTCTCCCCACGGAGTCTCCTGTCATTCAAGAAGCCATAAAGGCCAATAGCTTAATGCAAAGAAAGGGCACACAGTGCTGTTTTAGTCAGGTACGAGATCATCTGAACTTTAAGAGTGGAAGTAAAATAGTAGAATCATGTAATTGGGAGATAAAGGATAATTTTGTAATCCCCTATGACATCGGTCCCCAACGTTTTTGGCACCAAGGACTGGTTTCCTGGAAGACAGTTTTTCCACAGGGCGGGGCAGGGGGGATGGTTCAGGTGGTAATGCCAATGATGGGGAGCGATGGGGAGTGGCAGATGAAGCTTCGCTCGCTCACCCACAGAGTGCTCACCTCCTGCAGTACGGCCCGGGGGCGGGGGGCGGGTGGTGTTGGGGACCCCTGCCCTATGAAACACTATCTGTATAGATAAAATTCCTGAGACATTGAAATATGAGACTTTCTTCTAGGGCATGATTAGCTATAATATATTTTGAAGACAGACTCTAGGAACTGTATGTTCCAGTATATAACTAAAGAGCCAGTGTTTAGATTGATCAAGGTGATCTGTTTCCTTTTAAGCTGTCGGATTTGGGTACATTTTCATCTTTATCATTTTCAGGTTTGATTCTCTGTGACATATTGAGAAATGTTTGAAAGTGAGTTTTATTATTTCACTTTTCTACCTATACTGGATCAAGACTCCCTTGAGTTATTGTTAAATGTGGTATATAATCCGACAAATGCATTACTGTACTCCCTTTAAGAAACTATTCACAAATAAGTACGAGTTGCTCCCAAATTACAAGTATAGAAGGGCAGCATGTTAATATTTTTATGATTTTAGGACTCAGAGAAGTGTTATTTTTGTTTTGCAGTGAAATTGGAACCCATTGCTTCCCAATAAATTATATTTTAAAGGTGAAAAGCCATATTGAATTCTGAACATTGACTCAGATACATCCTTCAAATCCAAGAACCATTAGAATGCACCATGGTATTTTTTAAAGTGTCTTAATTTTCATAATTATTTTTAAGGACAAATAGAAAACTTGCATATTCACAGGGCTCTATTGGCTAGTACATATAATTTACCTGAAAATTTACAAGCCAAAGAACCCAAATACTCAGGTGTCAAGATTTTGAGTCCAGTAAACTCTTGGTCCAAATAGGGGTTCATTTTGTGGGTCTCCCACACTCTTCCTGACTGTGGGCATTTGCTCTGGCCTGTGCGGCCCCTCAGCACAGATGCATTGCATAGGCTGTAGAGACAAGGTGCTCAGGCTATGGTCATCAATTGGAGGTGTACCTCAGGCTGCTTAATTCCATGATTGCAATTAGGGAGATTTGCTCTCTGTTCACGTACTTTCAGCATCTTATGATAGTGGAATTATGAGGTTTTCAGCATGGCATGTTCAGATTTTTGTTTTGTTTTCTTTTAATCATATAACACTTTAAAACTACCAGAACTGGGATGGGGGAAGGGGCAGGAATTTTTTTTTTTCTTTTCCATATCTGCTTTCTTCCTTTCTAAAGGAAAAAGAGTCTAATAATAATAATAATAACAAATCAAGAGACTCTAATTAGATTGAGATTCTGTCCATATTAGTCTCTTAATTCTTAAAGAGCTTCATTCTGAATTTGCATGCACTGCCCTCAGCCTGCTATCCCAGCAAAGCATCCAGGACTAGAATTATTCTGTTTACCCAGTTTGGGGTCTGTCTCAGTCAACAGCCAGGCCTGCCTGATGGCTCCATGTTATTCTTTTGCTCTGAGCTTTTTACACTTCATTTAGAGTTTTTTGATATATAGGGTCACTTAGGTGTAAGGGAAAATTTCAGCCTGTGTCTAAGGGCAGGGATCAAAAGTGCAGATGCTGCTGGATTTGCATTTTTTATTGAGGACCCAGGGATATGACCACATTCTTCACAATGTCAAGAGAGTCTTTAGGACCTTTGTGGGTGGGATCAAATTGTCAAGTCAGTTCAGCACCGTGAACATTTTCTCTCTGCCCAGAGTCTCCACTCTGGGTACCCAAAAAGGTTTCTTTCTTAAACATAAATTTGCTTTAGGGAATTTTTCCAGGTTTTGCTTCAAATCCAAATTCTGTTCTCTGTTTACTGCCTTAGATTGAAGATTAAAACCTTCCCTTATTTTCAGACCCATTTTTGCCTGTGGTATCTACACCAGACCCTCTTTACCATGGCCCTTTGTGACTGGACTGTCTCCACCCACAAGGCGACCATGACACCCTAAATAGATGCTGCCCTAATAGGAGAACATTCTATCCACATGGGTAATAAGACCCAGATATCTTTACTCAGCACACAGAAATGAGGTAATCCTGAGGACTTTGGACCATTGCAATTCCTGCCCTTAGTAGTGAGGACTTCATAAATGCTATTCTGTTACATGTTACACCAGCTATAAGTTGTTTCTCCTAATTAAAATGGTAGGGAGTTAGGAACCAAGGTTGCCTTGACCACAAGCTGTCAAATTCTCATTAGAATGCAGTAGGGGTATCTGTATTTCCTTATTTGTCAACTCTACACTGTCAGGGGGCTATTGCCAGAAATTACTGTAAGGCAGCCCTCCACATACTTGCTTAAATGTATTTTTGATAGGTTGAATGATGAAAGCCATTTAGTGAAGAAAAAATAGACTTCAAACCACATTCCATATAATATTTTAATTGCTTTCTCTTGCTAAATGTAAAAAAGACATTTAAAAATATCTGACTTAGCAACTTCTATTTTGCAGTTCTGGTATTGTACATCAATTCTCCTTACTAAACTTTAATATTCCTTAAAAGACTTCCTGGTTCTTAAAAGAAGTAATTCCAACAAATCTCAGTTTTTAAAAGTTAGTTTTAAAATTAATATACCCCAAATTATATAAAACATGTCATTTTTATAACATAAGCTAAATTATATAATTTTTAAGCAAATTTAAATTTTATAAAGCTTGGAAGTAATAATTAAATATATTAACATGTTTTAAATATTTTAATTAAAGCTTTTAAAGTATGCTTCTGGAAATACAGTATCAATAATAAAATATATGTGGTATTTCAAATACAGACAGAAAAATATATTAGTATATCTTTTTGGCATCTCTTAGAAAGCATTTTTCTCACATTAGTTCAAGAAATGCTGTGAGGTAGAAAAGGTTGGTATCATTGTCTTTACAGTAGAGATAAGGAATTCGTTCAAAAAAACATACTTGAAAAGTGACAGAAATGGAACTAGAGCCTTCTGATTACTACTATTATTCTGCCTCTTTTGAAATGCTAAAATAATATTTTTTTCCCTAAAGACAGAGCTC
>NW_006794958.1:3677968-3735432 GCF_000442215.2 Lipotes vexillifer | reverse complement strand
GGAATCCATTCTGTTCCTCTATGACTGGGTATTTTGCTAGGCACTGGGAAGGCAAGGTAAATGAGGCAGTCTTGGCCCTCAAAGGATGGACAATCTGTAAATATGTTTTATAGACCATGTCACAGCCTAATATGGAAATCACAGATGCAGAGAATTTGTCTCTGATTCCTTTTGCAAACAATATAATGCAGTCTTATATTTTCTCCTACAGTGTTATGAATTGCTTTTTCTGCAGGGTTGAGTGGACAGCCTTGGTAGAAAGGGCATTCTCCTCAAAACCGGGGCACCTGGATTCTGTCTTTACCTCTGAAACTAACTTGTACTTTGATCATTTAACCTCTTCAGTCCTTAGGTTTTTTATTTATAAAATAATCATAATAAAACTTGGTCCACCTATCTTGTAGGATTAGTGTGAGAAAAAAATATTTTATAGGTGATATCAAAAAATGTAGGAGGGGGCTTCCCTGGTGGCGCAGTGGTTGAGAATCTGCCTGCCAATGCAGACGACACGGGTTCGAGCCCTGGTCTGGGAAGATCCCACATGCCATGGAGCAACTGGGCCCGTGAGCCACAATTACTGAGCCTGCGCGTCTGGAGCCTGTGCTCCGCAACAACAGAGGCCGCGATAGTGAGAGGCCTGCGCACCGCAATGAAGAGTGACCCCCACTTGCCACAACTAGAGAAAGCCCATGCACAGAAATGAAGACCCAGCACAGCCATAAAATAAATAAATAAATAAATACATTGTGTATTATTAAAAAAAAAAAAAAAAAAATGTAGGAGGACAGGGCAAATATGGGTAATAATGTCTAATTCTGGCTACTATATCAAGAAATTACTAAGAGATAACTAGTTTTATAATAAAAATGGCAATATCCAGCACATTCTTTAATTGGGTGGCATATCCACTGGGATCACAGGTGAAAAGCAAACTGAGGTAATAGAAATGTCAGAGGTAAAAACATATTTAATCATCACTCTGAAGACCCTGACATTCCAAGTAAGCTTTATCAATATAGTGTCCCAGGGTGAGGTAGATTGGAGTGCCATTTTTCCTTTGCTTTAGGCTGTTACTATAAAGACATACTTTTTTTTATGCCAAACCAAGTGAGGATAAGTTATTGTTAGAAACCCATAATAATTCCAAAATTTTAAGACCTCAAAGGACTATAGTTTTATGCAGTTCTACACTAAAGGAAAACCTCTGCTTTTGGATAAGCAAAGTGATGATGCATTTTCGCCCTCGAATTGTTGACCTTTATTATATCACATTTTACTTGTGTTTATATCTCTGAAGGAACAACACACAGGAAAGATTAGGACACTGTGGAGATAGAGTCATGTGGAGTGCTTATGAAAAATTAAATGCCCTCAGCATACACGAAAGTAGGTCATTTCATTTTTTATTAAATTTGTATATCAAAGTCACAGATTAACCTGTATTTGAGTATAATAATTAGATAAATTTGAACTTTCTTTATTGTCAAAGCACCTACCATCTATAACAGACAAATAGTATCAAGTTAAAAGTTTATCCAAGAAGTTTCTTCCTCAAATTTCATTGTCCCTTGTCTCATATTTCATGATTTCACATGAACCTCTTACATACGTCTAGGCTTCTCTATCTAAATGGCCTATTTTTATCTTCCATTGCTTGTTATCAGTAAAAGATGAAAAATCTCAGAACTATATAGAATATACAGGGCATTACTTTAGGAACCATATCTGAATCCCCTGGTGTTAGAATTTCAAGGATGAGTATTTGAAGAAATGACACAAAGAACTTTATGCATTTCAAAGATAGAGGATGGCTGAGTAGACCAAGAATAAAAAATAATTCACTGTCTCTCAAGTGCAAATTACATGAAATGTCGGAAGACATTCCCCTCCTAATGTAAAACCACAGCACAGTAACTTGAGAAAGATTTTATCATTCCTGGAGACAGGATGATCCCTTTGGAGGACATTTGAAAACATTATTCTGAAGGTCTGAAAAGGACGTTGGATGGGTCATATGAAATATTAACTATACATTCAAATATTATTTTAAAGCACTCTAGAGAAGGGGAATGCATTTGATTGTGGATTTCAAAAAATGTATGAAAGAAGTAAATTGATATTTCACTTTCATCATCATTAAGAAAATATGACCTGTACTATTTTTCATTACTTGTTGATTGGTTGGGAATAGTAATATTTCGGTTAATTTCAATTGCAAATTTTAGCTATTTTATGATAATATATTTTTCAGTGGTACCCACATCATGCTATATTAATAAGATTACTATTTTCTCATTTCATATAAACATCAGTACTTTTTTAAAATTTTATTTTTATTTTTAATTTTTTTTTTACACCTTTATTGGAGTATAATTGCTTTACAATGGTGTGTTAGTTTCTGCTGTATAACAAAGTGAATCAGTTATACCTATACATATATTCTCATATCTCTTCCCTCTTGCATCTCCCTCCCTTCCACCCTCCCTATCCCACCCCTCCAGGCGGTCATAAAGCACCGAGCTGATCTCCCTGTGCTATGTGGCTGCTTCCCACTAGCTATCTACCTTATGTTTGGTAGTGTATATATGTCCACGCCTCTCTCTCGCTTTGTCACAGCTTACCCTTCCCCCTCCCCATATCCTCAAGTCCATTCTCTAGCAGGTCTGTGTCTTTATTCCTGTCTTACCCTAGGTTCTTCATGACATTTTTTTCCCTTAAATTCCATATATGTGTTAGCATACGGTATTTATCTTTCTCTTTCTGACTTACTTTACTCCATATGACAGACTCTAGGTCTATCCACCTCATTACAAATAGCTCAATTTCGTTTCTTTTTATGGCTGAGTAATATTCCATTGTAGAAGATGTGGAACATCAGTACTTTTAACATGACATGGTTTTTTAACCATTTTTATATGGATATTTTTAGTTTGCTTGGGAGGATAACACAAAATTCCACACAAAATTGCTCCTTAAATTCCACAAATATGCTGCCAAAGTGATAATTATTAGATTTGTAGTGCCCCAAATTAGATATTCACATGGTTCCTTGTGGTTTGATAATGGCTTTATGATTTAGGTTTAAAAGAATTTGAAAGGTGAAGGATAATTGTACTGCCCTGAAATATCAGATGTTGAAGATTTGAAACATTGCTTTAGGCACAAAAATCAACCAATTTCCCTTTGTTTTCATAGTGCAACATATTTTCCCTTGTTGAAAATGAAGCCATCAGCATAAAACCCTCTTGAGCAAGAAAAATGTATATTGATCACTGTATTTCTGTAATACCTTGGAGTTAGTGAAATTGACCCCAAACCATGCTTTATTTCCAACAATAGATTTCTTTCATGTGTTGATATTTATTGATTTATAGCTTAATAGAAATGCAAAATAATTTTCATTGCAAAAAAACACATTTGTAAAACCTTGTCTTACAATTCGAATTTGTTTATAGCATTAGGAAAACATCACAAGTGTTATATTCACTGTAAGAGCAGATTACCCATCATAACTCTTATAACACTTCTGTCCTCCAACACTGTTGAAATAGATATGCGTATTGACTCATCCATGTTACCTCAAAGTACACCTGGCCAGTAAACATGTGGAAAAAACAGATTCTAGAGCTAAGGGCTGTTTGTGTTATAACCTGAGTTCTGTTTTTTCTCAGACTTACCATATCATCCCTTTGCACTTCACATTTTCCATTTGGAAGGTGGTGATAACATTAGTCTTCCTCTAGCTCAGTGGATGATACAGAAAGAGATGAGACAACATATGTGAATAGTTCACAGAGCTTTGAAAGTTTTTGTGCAGATTGAGGTAATGTGTAGGTCAAAGCTACTGGCTTAGTCAGGTGCTTCCTCGTTGTTATTTAGTTTCTCCCATCCGAAGGTCAAAGCAGGCTGCCTGCCAAGAGACATGGAATATCGTGAAGAACTGGCATACATTCCAGGACTTTAGCCCTTCCTCCCACATTCCTGATGACGTGCATCAAATGGTGACTGCCAGTGCTGACTGATAGTTTGCTTCGTGATATACAGACCCTCAGTTGCTGCTTAGAAACTGTCTTTTGTATTTCTTTTTTTTTTTTTCTTAGCATCTTGAACTCTGGAGTGAGTAAAACACGGAGGAACACGTCTTATTGTACATGTACAATATGTACGAAATCATACTATCTTGTACTTGTCTTGTACATGTACAATATGTACAGAATTGTACATAATATGTGTCAGGTGTTTTGAATGCTAGGGAAAGGTTAGAGAAGCATAACTAGCTGGATTAAACCACTACTCATTTAAATGCAAATAACTTGTTATACCTGTATGCTGTTACTTTATACTTCATTGTCACAATCTATACCATATGTTTAGCAAAAATAATAAAAATGGATTAAGAGCCTTACATAAATAATCAATGTGAGACAGTCACACTAAGCACAATATTAAAAATATACCTTAACTGGTTTATAATTCAGGAACAAAATGTAGTGCTTAGGGAAATCATATGTATTTTTGACTCCACAGACATTTTGTTGGTAAGCAAATTTATGATTACACAGGTATGGATTTGTGATTTCTTCATAAAATAAAGCAAGAGAATAAGGTATCACTATGAATTTAAAAACATTCTTAATTTCATTATATTTTTCAGAACATTTTGAGTAAATAAAGGTGATGAAACAGAGACTAAACAGTTGAAACCAGTGGAATGTTGAATACATATAAGAGCAGTTAAAGCCATATATTTTGATATATGGAATATCCTGTGAGGCTACTGAGGGGGAAAATATTTTAGAATCTATTTCCTTTCAGGAGTATTTTTTGAAACTAAAACACTTCCCCTAACCCACTCAAAAATTATGTATGTCAGTTTCTAAATGTTCTAATATATTTGAAAATCAACTTTGCATCATTGGGTCAATTTAAGATCCTGGTTCTATCTTTAGTAGCTCCTCTGTGTGCACTAAAAAAGGGCAAATTCAATAATGTCATTTCATGTTCCTTCATAAACTATCTTGCCTGAGCAGGATCTCTCTCTCCGCACTGGGACACACACACACACACACACACACACACACACACACACACACACTTCCTGCTTAAGCTTATTTACTATTACTCCCATATATTCTTTAAACCTCTGCTTTAGCTGCCCTGCTGTTCTCATCTTTCCATAAACAGGAAGCCATATTTCCCTCTCTGTGTCTGTGCTCAGGTTTTTCCTGGGCCTGGAACACTTGCCCTTCTAATCTTTTCCTGTCACAGTCTTAAGTGAATTCTCCACTGAATACATCAAAACTAATCTCCTCCTCCTCAGAACCACTGTAGCCAATGCACAGTTTAGCAGATTGTCTTATATAACGGGTGGTGACATAAAGATAAATTACTAATGTGGAAAATTGAAGTGAGAAGTAATTAGAATACTTTTCCCACTTGAAGTCACTGTTGAAAAACGAAAAGTGGTGTTTTGTTTCGGGTACTATTCAGTTGGCTGCCTTATTTTTGCAAATCTGTGAGGACTATAGAGTAAACAGATGCTCTGATATCCTAAAAATCCGACAAAATGATTGTAAACAGTTTAATACTTCAGACATTTCATGTATGAGTTTCAGATTTATAGTACACTTAAAATCATCTGTATCTGTGAACACGCACGCAGGCACATTCCAGATCTTATGAATTGGTCGTTGAATCTCTTTTAAATAACATATCTTTATCTTAGCACATGTAGAAAGTATAAAGACCATTTATGTGGCTTCCACTCACTGTTGAAATCTGTCATGTAACCAGGAAAATAATTTCTTTGAATCTGCTTTTTAATGCTTTTTAATAACATCATAATCGATACAATGTAGATTGTATTATATAATAGATAATATGCATAATGTATAATCTATAAAATAACTCATGTCGTACTATATGCAGGATGCCATCAGTTTCATTACATATCATAAACCACACCACATACTGTGGAAGGATGGGGTAGGCGATAGTGCGAGTGTGTTTGTGTGTGTGTATTAGCAGAGGTTAAAGTTCAGGTTACCTTTTGAACCCTGTGATGCAAGGGAAAACAAGTATCGTCCTAAGCAAAATGTGTGAGGATGTTGCCGTCAGCATGTATTTTCTATCCTTCCCCTACATCCTACAACTTTCAGTCACTCTGTATTTGATACTTTAATTCCCAGACATTGCAGACCAGAACAGATGGATGCTGGAGTCCTGGGAGAATCTTGGCTGAAGATATGGGTTTATTTTCCGCAAAGAACACGAGATAAGAGAATCTTAAAAATGAGATGGGCAGAAATTTCAAGGATCATCTTTGCCATTCCAAATTAAAGCATTATTTCTTTTTTATGGTCTTCTAGTTCCTTTCGAACAATGACAGCAAGGTAACGATAGTGTAATGGTTAAGAGCTTTTGCTGTGGCTCAGTCCGGCTGGGTATATCTGTTCTACCTTTGCCAGATCAGAGAGCTTAGCCTTTTTTATGCTTCAGTTTCTTCAACTGTAAAATGAAGCTAGTAATAATACTTACCTCTCAGTATGGTTGAGGGGATTAAAAGAGATATGATGCATGGAAAGCTTGGCACCGTGCCTGGACGAAAACTCTCAATGACACTTAGCAGTTGTTTTTATATGATTACATTGTTGGAAAGCTCGTTAGAAAGTTTTTTCCATATTTTAAGTCCCAAACAACAATCTTGCTACTTCTACCCATTAGAAGGGTCTATGCCTTGTTGGAGGTATTCAAAAGGACTATCTCTTTGAAATGAGAACCACGTAGACATTTAAGTACAGGTAACATATTTCTCTAAGTCTGTTCTTTTTGAGGATAAAATCTTAAGTAACCTAGAAATCCCCCCAAGTCAATAATTATATTAGAAATACTAGAATTTTGTCAATATGCCTGGTCATAATATAAATATGTATGATTCAGTGGCCTACTTTTAAAAATCAGCACTAATCAGTTGAAAATAAAACGCTTGTGTTATCAAGAGTAACAGAAGCATAATATACCTAAGAATAAGCTTAATAAGACATGTACAAGAACTTAATAAATAAAACTATAAGACTTCATGAGGGAAATTTAATAAGACCTAAATAAATTGCATCATAAGTCCCTTGAAAAAGATATATCAATATTGTAAAGATGTCATTTCTTTCAAAATATTTTTATGCATTCATTAGAATCCATTTACCCACTGCTGTCAACACAATGGCATCGTTATTTTGGAACATGACCAAATAATTCCCAATTTTGTTTGAGAATAAACCTTTACATTGAAGGAATACATCAGGAAATTTATGGTAAAGAAGAATAATAATATAAAACTTGCCCTGTCAACTTCTAACATGTAATTAAAATATTGGTCACAAAATTGACAAGGAATTTAATGAGACTAAACTGTTATTAGAGAAATAAGCCCAAGTAAGTAATGACAGTTTGCTTTTGAAACTATAATTTTTATAATATGGAGAAAAATAGATTATTTAGTAAATAATGTTGAGATAATTTTAAATTTGGAAAAATACTTAAGGTAAGATATTTACTTATCAACATACATCAAAATAAACCCCAAATATTAAATATTTAACTATTAAAATACTAGAATAAAATGAGGTGAATAAATTTTACTTTTGTAGAACTCAAAGACAAGAATCACTAAGAAAAATACTAAAAGGTTTCATTATGTAAACATCATCTTTTTCTTTTTGCTAAAAAGAAACAAAAACAAGGTTAGTAAATTATATACTGATAAAAGAAATTTGCAGTGTAGATGAGAGTCAAAGGTTTAATATATCCACAATATAAATAGAAGTAAGACAATATAGAAAAACCAAAAATGATTAGGTGATGTATAATAGGTGAAATGGTCAAAGTTAATGAATGTGAAGATATAACCAAATTCATTAGCAATTAAACATGTGACCCTGTGGTGGCAAATCTGTGAGCAAATGGGAATATATATGAACTCTTTGTTGGAGGATAAATTGATTAGGCCGTCCCAAGGACAACCTGACAGTATGTATAAAATTTGAAATTAGCAAGCCTTTTGGTTCAGAAAATCCACACCAAGTAATATCCCATCAGGAAATAATTGAAAACTTAAAAAACGTGTGCATTTATAGAGGAATATTTATAAAACAAAAAAGAAGAGGAAAACAAATTATGTCAGTTATGGTTAAGTTAAAGTACATTGCCATACACACACCCAAACACGTACACACACATTAGAATATAGTGTGGCTATCAGATACATAAATCAACATGTCCAAAATATAAATACAATCCATTAAGAATAAAAGAGACAGAGAAAGTGAGAGAGAGATGATTTTAGTATGCAGTGGCTAGAGGAATTTATACCAAAATCTTACAGAAAAGATACTGGACCTATAAATTATTTTAATTCTCTAAATTGTGCTTTTTATATATAAAATAAACATATATTAAGTTGCAGTTGGTAAAAGATAAGGTTATTTATAAGTATTGTCTCATTTATTTAGACATGAAGGCAGAGAATTTGTTCTGAACTTAGCTTATGGAAAGAGAGCAAATAGTGCAAATTATTTGCTGTCACAGCACTCTTATGCATCCTCAACAACCACAACCAGTTTGAACTTCCTTAGTTCAAACTAAGTGGAGCTTTTTAATGAGTGTTCAAATTATGCTAGTATAATAATGCAGAGTCACTCAGCTGACTTGAGATAGTAGTTCTTTAACTCTGGAGTTTTCCGTGGCAAAGACTAAATCTCAAGAGTAGAATACTCTCAGGCTGTGCTTTTGAGATGTTCCCTGACAAAATCTGTGATGTGAGCTTTTTAAAAAAAATACTTTAAATAGGAATTAGCCAGCTGTAATACAAAAAGATAAATGGATAAATTTTAACATTTACACTCACACAAAGAGTTGAAATGGGGAAAAAAAATGCATTAGCTTTCCACATCTTCTAGCAGGTAGGAGTAGTACAGGCAGTTCATTTCAGGGATCTTTAATCTCTCCATAAAGGTATTTATCTGAGCCATCTGGCAAGTGGTACTAGAATACACCATCCTTTAGAAAGACTATAAATAGGTATGCAAATACTAAACTGTATGAATCTTAACATTTTTGTTGTGGTTAATTTCAAAAGGTATAATTGAGCCACAGATACTACCAAGCAAAGCATGCTATATTACCTGGTTGCTATTCTCAGCTGTCAATTAGCTTATGAGAGCTGACCTAACAGAGTACCGCAGACTGGGTGGCTTGAACAACAGAAATTTATTTTCTCACAATTTTGGAGGCTAGAAGTCAAGGTTGGTATCTTCTGAGCCCTCTCTCCTTGGCTTGTAGATGGCCATTTTCTCCTCCCTGTGTCATCACATGTGTGTGTATGTCCCAATCTCTTCTTCTACTAGGGACACCAGTCATATTCTATCAATGACCCTCTAATGACCTCATTTTAACTTAATTACCTTTTTAATGACCCTATCTCCAAAGACAGTCACATTCTGAGGTACTAGGGGTTAGGACTTCAACATATGAGTTTTAGCAGAACACACTAAATTGAAGGAATGAATGACTGTATAAATGAACAAATGAATCTTTCGTACTGTTGGTATTGTTTTGTTAATATATTCAATTAAGAAACATGCAGGAAAATATTGAAATGGTATAAATTATCTGAACATGGGCAATTGAAATCTTTCCATGTCATATTTTAGTGTAGCATGTTTATAAAGTCATGTCATTTCTTTGATATTCCTAGAGGTACAGACTTATAAAATATAAAGATTCTAGAGCAAAACATCTTAGGTTCTGTGATATGTAATTATTGTTAAATCACTGGGTTTGTCAACAGGTAATTATAGAGTGAGCCAGGCACTGATGTAGTTACTTGAGATAACAATACACTAAGGAAATCGAGCCCCTGCCTTCAGAGAGTTCACACTCGAAAGCGGAAAACAGTAAATGAATGTGCAAACCAATAAATAAAATAATTTAGGAATTTTATATGCTACCAAGAGAATAAAATAGGAAAATATGGTAGAGAGTGACTGAAGCTGGTATCTACTAGGGTCAGGGTAGGTCTCTGCTGAGATGAAATTTGATTTCTATGACCTTACTAATGAGAAAGCCTCTCTAAGTGAAAGAACAGCAAGAGCAAACCCCTTTAGAATGATATGATCTCCAGGTGTTAAAAGGCAGGAATAAGATGATGGTGATCAAAACGAAGTGAACAAAGTAAATGGAGGGAGAGATTGTATTCAGAGAGAACCTCAAATTATAGAAAGATTTTGGGGTTGCACTAAAAAGTTTAGATTTTGTTTTAAGTATAATTGTATTTCATTGAAGATTTGAGGCAGGAGAGTACTTGACCTCCAAACAAGAAGTTAAGATCACTGTTGCTCAGAAGGGAGGCAGGAGAAGGAGTGGGGAGACCAATAGAATTGCTGCCACAGTGATACAGGCAAGAGGAGAAGATGGACTTGAGAAGGGCTGGAGAAGTGGAAATGGGGAGAAGGTACCAAATTTGGGATATATTTTGGAGATATATCTGACAGGAGTAGCAGGTAGATTGGGTATGTGGTGTAAGGAGAAACAAATAAGCCAAGATGAATCTAAGATTTTTTTGGTTTTGTAGTTGTTGGAAGGTGGTGTCACTTACTGAGAGTTTTTTGGGTGGTATATTTGGAGGGAAAATAACAAGCACTCTTTTGACAAGGGAAATTGGAAATGGACAAGATGATAGATAATTAGATATGAATCATATTCTCAGGGATAAGTTTCCATCCAGGCAAGAAGTATAAGTTTGAGAGTTATCAGTACATACTTGGCATTTGAAGTCATGGGGAGCTGAATGAGGTCACATAGGTTGAGTACAGAAAGAGAAAAGAAGGGATTCTAGGACTGTGTTAAAACCTTGCAAATTTTCCTGGTTTAGAGGAGAAGGAGGTCCTCGTAAAAAATAGTTATTCATTAAGTAAAAGAAACTCAAGAGTCTGGAGAACCTAGATAAGTTTTTAAGAAGAGGGAATAATCAATTGTGTCAAATTCTACTGAATGGTTGGGTAAGATGAGAACAGGTAATTTCTTATTTGCTTTGGCAAAATATAGGTCTTTGGTGTTCTCATTAAAAGCCATTTCATTGGAGTGATGAAGATAAAGCCCTGTTTGAGTACATTTAATGAAGATTGTAAGGTGAAGAAGTAGGTACAGGCAGCGTAGACACGTTTGAAGAGTTTTACTACTGTAGGGAAGTGGGCTTTGGCTGGAAGCAAATGTGGATTCCAGAGAATTTATGCTCGTGGGTATGTGTCTGTGGATGTAGCTTAAATTAGGTGACATTGGTTGGTGTGTTGCAATGAATTATCCAGTAAAGAACAAGAAATTGGTAATACAAGAGAGATAGGAATACTTCAGGAAGGAATTCCGTGACTACTCAAGAAGAGATGGAATCCAGGACAGGGAGAGAGAGGTTGGCCTTAGATAGGAGTAGACGCACTTCTTTCGTGGTAACACGATGGAAGGAATATTATGGAGATAGAGATGTAGGTGAATTGAAAGAATTTAGTGGTAGGCAAATGAAAGAATCCTCATTTTGTTGCATTTAGTATCTTTATGTATTAAGCAGTGGTGTCATCAACTGAGGATGTTGGGATGAAAAGGTCTAGTAAACTTGAGGGGCTCAAGGCATTGTAACTTACTAGAGAGTGGGAAAGTGAATTTACTAGAGAAGTGTAGTAGTAGTAGGGCAGTCTGGCATTGTTAAAGGATTCCTTGAACCATGTGATCATAAACTTGTGATTGGTACTGCTGAGTGAACCAGTAATGGTCAGCTACTGGGCTTTTTTTTTTAGGTATAATTATGTAATGTTATATTAGTCTCATGGGTATAATGTAATGATTTGATATTTGTACGTATTGCAAAACGATCACCACAATAAAACCAGTTACCATCTTTCACCATACATAGGTACAAATTTTTTTTCTTGCGATAAAAACTTTCAAGATCTGCTCTCCTAGCAACTTTCAAATATGCAATACAGTATTATTAACTATAGTCACCATGCTGTACATTATTTCCCCAAGACTTATTCATTTTATTACTGGAAATTTGTACCTTTTGACCCCCTTCACCCATTTCACCCACCCTCTACCCCCTGCCTCAGGCAGTCACCAATCTGTTCTCTATATCCATGAGCTTGGATTTCGTTTTGGTTTGTTTTTTGTTTTTAGATTCCATATATACATGAGATCATATGGTATTTATCTTTTTCTGTCTGACTTATTTCACTTAGTGTAGTGCCATCTAGGTCTATCCATTTTATTGCAAATGCCAAGATTTTATTCTTTTTTATGGCTGAATAATATTCCATTGTGCGTGTGCGTGTGTGTGTGTGTGTGTGTGTGTGTGTGTGTGTAGATCTATCTATATATATATGTATCACATTTTCATTATCGATTTGTCTACTAATGGGCACTTAGGTTGCTTCCATGTCTTGAGTATTGTAAATAATGCTGCAGTGAACATGGGGGTGCAGCTATCCTTTTGAGATACTCATTTTATAAATACCTAGAAGTGGAATTTCTGGATCATATGGTAGTTATATTTTTAATTTTTTGAGGACCATCCATACTGTTTTTCATAGTGGCTGTACGAATTACATTACCACCAATAGTGCATAGCAATTCCCTTTTCTCCACATCCTCACCCACACTTGTTATTTCTTGTCTTTTTGATAATAGCCATTTTGACAGGTGTGATGTAATATCTCATTATGGTTTTGGTTTGCATCTCCCTGATGATTAGTGATGTTGAACATCTTTTCATGCCTGTTGGCCATCTGTATGTCTTCTTTGAAAAATGTGTATTCAGAACCTCTGCCCATTCCTTGATTGGACTGTTGGTTTTTTTACTATTGAGTTATATGAGTTCTTTACCTATCTTGCATATTAGCTCCTTATTAAGATATATGATTTGCAAATATTTTTCCCATTCTGTAGGTTGCCTTTTCATTTTGTCAGTGGTTTCCTTTGCTGTGCAGAAGCTTTTTATTTGGATGCAGTCCCACTTGTGAATTTTTGCTTTTGTTGCCTTTGCATTTGGTGTCAAATCCAAAAAATCATTGCTAAGACTGATGTTGAGGAGCTTGCCACCTATGTTTTCTCCTAGGAGATTTCAGGTCTTGCCTTCAAGTTCTTAATCCATTTTGAGTTAATTTTGTATATGGTATAAGTCAGTGGTCCAGTTTCTTTTTCATGTGGCTCTTGGGTTGTGTGTTTGTAAGGGGTACACAGAGTAAAAAAGAAGGTCAGGATATGTACAGGCAAGTAATGCTGCTAAACCATTGAATCTTGGCTGAGCAAGAGGTGTGTGAAGATATGAAGGAGGTGATGAATAGTGAAAATCTGCTATAATAAAGAAGAGGCCTCAACGAGATCAGAAAATTTTTGGATGGTCATTTTAGAATAAGTGACCTGGAGAGTCAGATAGGAGGTGCTGTTACCAGTGATAACAGGGTATACTGTATGACCATGTGCATGGGGAACTGAGATAAAGTAGAAGAAAATATCATTGAGACAAAGAATATCAAGGAAATGAGAGGCCCATCATGTTAGATGGATCATATTCCTGACTTTCAATGTAGCTAAGGATGGTGAGAGCCTCAGTTGTTAGGAACCAAAATCATTGCTGAATGATGGATGTAATAAGAATGTCAGAAGGTGAGGAAAACTAGGAAGGACATGGAGTAGAAAAGTCTGATGGCAAGCATTTCAAAGGAGCTGAGGTTTTGAAAGAGGGAGAAGATAGTTCAAAAATATCAAGGAAGAGCAAAGAGGACACTTCTACGCCTTTCTTACTCAACTTCTATGTGTGGGAGAAACAAAACAACCTATTCTCGAGAAGGTGGCAGGGGAAGCATGAAGAGAACATTCAGGTGTCTGAGTAATAAGGACTCGTGAGTGGAAGTGAGTTTCAGAGAAACTTAGGGTATTAGAGAGCAAGTTTTAAAGGGAATAGTAATAAGACTTGTGAGGGAAGGGGCTGGAGGGTTCTTGAACACAAGAATTAGCGTTTTAATGTTGGGTAGTTGGGGAGACTGGGTGTTCTGTTGGTGACTGAATTGAATGGGGAGTAGAAGTAAGGCATAATGGTAATATCTCTGGCCCTTAGGGCTGGATGTTATTTAAGATATCAGGTAGCAGTCTCACCTGTGACTGGTGAAACTTTTTCAGGGAAGGAAAAACTTATAATGAACCTTCAGGGAGGTTGGTTGTAGTCTTGGGAGAATGAATACCTCGTAAAGGAGTTGATTTAAGAAGAGCAGGACTTTGGGAGGAAGGGGTTCTGGATTTTTCTGTGACTGGAGGTGATTTTAAAGTCATTGTAGAACATAGGCCAGTCAAGATGTCTGTCATGACGTGGGTTGCTTCGTTCATTGTCTATGCCAACCTCCCTCTAGTGGCCCTTCCTATACTGCAAAGGTTGGAAGACTAAAAGCTACATTACCCAGGCAAATTTCAACAGGGTTTCTGTATATCTTTTAGATTCTGTCAATCAGATGGGTTTGGGTAAGACTTGAATTTGGAACTGAGTTAAGGAGGGGAAGGCATAGGGAATAAGGCAAGGCCATCATCATTCCGCTGGTACAGATGGTGATAGAGAAAAAGTGGTTCTGGAGCTGGCAGTTCCCACTCCCAGCAGCTGGTTTCTTGATAACCGAAGGAGCAGCAACTTCTTTGGTGCCCAAGTATGAGGCATTAGTTTTGAAGGCCCAGCCTGGAATCTGCCTCTTGGGCTCACTCAGTGATTCTGTAAGCCATTTTATAACCTGTAATAAATGTCCTTTGCTTAAACTACCAGGGTGGCTCCTTTCCTTTATAACTTGTACCAAGCCCTTCTACCCCTAAAGCTATCCCTCCCCAATATGATTGGTCCACCTGAGGTTGGGGGGTACCCAGTCTAGTACATATATTGGCTTTGGGGGTTAAACTTATTAACTAGAACCAGAAAATTTTCTCTCAAGATTTTTTTTTTTTTAGAAATAAGATAAGAACCAGTCAATTATGAGAGGTAAGGGATGTTACTTTCATAAGATGAGCCTCTTTGGGTGGATAATTGGGAGAAAAGAGGAAGAGCGATAATTGGGAGTTGATTCGTAGTGTGTGTGTGTGTGTGTGTGTGTGTGTGTGTGTACATGTGCATATGTGTCCATAATACTATTGAGTATCTTAGAAATGCCATAGGGTGACTCTGAAGTGACTCAGGATATGACACTGTTTTCCCAAAGTCAGAAATCACCCTCACCCACAGGCTATCAATTGTTTTCTCCTATTTACCTTTCTATTTGCAAGTAGAGAGAAATGTTATTGGGATCAGCAGTCATTCATTAATTTCTGAAATACTTATTATATGCCTATGTGTGACAGGCCCTAGGCTAGATATTGGGAATACAGTTAAGAAAAAAAAAAACAGACAAGACCCCTGATACTAAACAAAAAAATTAAGTACAATTAGTATTTTGTACAGGGAAGACTTGGTATTAGAAAGCAAATCTAGTAAGGAAACCTAAGCTAGTGTAGGTGGTTCTTGGGGAAAGTTTGCTGTCAATTGATTTCTACATGTAGTAGTGAATTTAACACTACATGCCGTAACAGACTCAAGTCTCAAAGGCTTAACAAAGTAAAAAATTATTTCTCACGCACATAGTGTCAAATGGAAGTTTATTGGGTGACTGTCCTCTTAGTGTTGACCCACAGGTCCTTTCTTTGCTTCTCCAACATTTCTTAGTTCTCTAGGGTCTCCTCAGATTCCCTTGCTACATTTAACTGCCCAAAGAACAGAGCCAATTTGAGGATGATTGTGTAGTGATACCTAATTTCAGTCTGGAAGGGATTGCTCACTTTCCATAGAGAGCAGTCATATGGACCCAGCAGATACAAGGTGAGGGCCAGGTGCAAAGAGAGGGGTTTGGGAAATACAGTTATTGACAAGGTAGCTCCTTCCTGGCAACAATTCTGTACTCTGCAAAAGAAGGAGAAAATTACTACTTGAGTAGCTAGTTGTCTCTGCCACACGAGGACAAGCATACACACTTGCATTTTTTGAGAAATAACTAGACTCAGAAGAAGCTGACATAGAGAAAAATATGACTGCAGAATGAACGGTTACTAACATTAACTATAGTACTGTTGAGGGGATGCTGTGCTTAAATAGGTGTCTTCATATAGCACGTGGAAAATCTAACCCTTAGAGTTTAGGTCAGAGATTAAAGTACACATGAGGTATGATGTGCTCTGGGAGCTAACATTAGTGTACTATGGTGTACACTAATATTAGTGTACTATAGATTACTATCTATCCTAGAATTTAACCTGGGATCCCATTCACAAACTTGAAATATTTAGGAGAATCCCAGTGGTAGGAAAAAATGTGGATTTGACACAAATTCTACTTTCAGTCATTGTGTAATCTTCAAATTTTACCATTGTTACTGATACTTTTTTGTATTCAGATTCTATATGTGAAAATCAATGTAAACAATGGAGGAAAGCTACATAATTTGAATTTTAATGGAAGAATTGCAGGGGGCCAAAAAACTCGTTTATTAACACAAGTGGACCTGGGACAACAAATTACCTTTACTTTTTAAAGTTTTTTAAATGTTTCGATGTTTCTTATGTTTTTAGAATGTAGCCTGTGATTTTGTGATTAATAATAAGAACTATGTATTTAGTATTAGTCCCCATTTCTGACACTGAGTTCCCAAGACCCTTGGAATTTCTGAAGTGTTAAGAAGCACTAAAGTTGTCTCTTGTCATGGTAATGAGGTCACTTTTGGACCCCTTCTAAGGAAGGGGAATGGTTGCCAGGTAGAACCAACCACGTGATTTAGAGGGTTGGGAATTTAAGTCTCACCCCTGACCTTGGGGAGGGGAGAAGGTTGGGGGGCTGGAGGGTTGAATCAATTGCCAGTGGCCAGTGGTTTAATCAGTCTTACCTCTGTAATGAAGCCTCCATAAACACTGAAAGGTTCAGAGAGTTTCTGTGTTGGTGAACACGGAAGGGTGCTAGAGGTGCTGGGAGAGTGGCCTGACTGGAGAGGGCATGGAAGCTCTGAGCCCTTTCCCCCTGCCTTGTCCTATGTATCTCTTCCATCTGGTGGTTCCTGAGTTATAGCCTTTTATAATAAACTGGTAATCTAGTAAGTGAAATGTTTCTCAGTTCTATGAGCTGCTCTAGCAAACTAATCAAACCTCAGGAGCCGTTCCTGGGAACCTCTGACTTATAGCCAGTTGATCAGAAGCACAGGTAACGTGGGCTTGCAACTGTTGCTGAAGTGTGTGTATGGTGGGAATGCGGGTGGCTGTGAGGGGAGCTGAGGGCAGTCTTGTATAATAGGACTGAACCCTTAACCTGTGGAATGTGATGTTATCTCCATGGTAGGTAGTGTCAGAATTGAATTGAATTGAATTGTAGGGCACCCAGTCTGAAAATTGCTTGTTAGTTTGGGGAGTCTTCCACATACACACATTGGAACTGGGTCAAGGAACTCAGAAGATAGACTTTTCCCCAACTATTTTTGGGGAAAAAAAAATAACTGACAGAAAAGTTGAAAAAATACAATAAATTCCCAATAAATTTTTACCTAGATTAGTAATTGTTAATGTAATAATATAATGTCACTTTAGCTTCTCCCTATTTCTTGCTCAGATCGATGGATAGTTATAGCTAGCTATAGATAAGAGTTCTTTGCTAATGCAGATGAGATTTTGCAGACGTCATGACCCGAGACCCCTAAATACTTGGGCATGTCTCTCCTAAGAGCAAGGACATTCTCCTATATAAAAATAATACAGTTTGCAAGGCAAGAAATGTAACACAAATATGATACTCTTATCTAAAATATAGTGCATATTCAAGTTCTTCAATTGTCTGATAATGTCCTTCATAGCTAGTTTTTTTTTTTTTCCATATCTAGTTTTTAATCTAATCTAGGAATCAAACAGGGATCATGCATTGCATTTAGTTGTTGGGATCACTTTCTCTGCCTTAAAAAATATTTTTTTGATAGCATTGACAGTTTTGAAGAGTCAGGCTAGTGTTTTGCAGAGTATTTCTGAGCTTTGATTTCTCTGATCATTTCCTCATGCTTAGATTCAAGTTGAACATTTGTCATAGAGTATTGCACCTGGACACCTGTTATATTAGTTCCTCCCATTATTGGTGATGCCACATCTTTACGTAATTATGGTGATGTCTGACTGATTTCTCCATTGGTAAGCTACCTTTCCCCTCTGTCACTTACAAGTAAGTGGTGAGTTGATGTTTTAGGAATGTGTGAAAACCTGCTTCTCCAATAATTTTTTATCCTATTGATGAACCTTGCCTGAAATAAGTATTAAAATTTCATTGCAAAGCGGTTATTTTCTATTTTGATTGTTCCTACATCACTCCTTTCCTATATACTACCTCTCTCTCTCATTTCTTCCCTCCCACCATTCTTCCCTCTCTTTTTTCCTTCCTTCCCTCGCTTTCTTCCTCTCTTTCCTTTCCCTCCCTGATTATCACTGTGGACTTATGAATTGAACGTGTTATACCTACTGTGATCTCAGTTTCCTTTTCCGTCATTCCACTGGGCAAAGACTGTGTGGTAGCATCTGCTGTGTATCAGACACATGGCTGTATGCTAGGCTAATATACCTACTTTGCAGAGTGGACTTGAAGAAAGCAGGCAGAAGGATGCTTTGCATATGATTTTAGGAGAGCAGGCAGAATGATGCTTTGCACATGATAGCTACTAAGTCTATTTGTCCTTTTGCCAGAGCTCCTTCAGTTTTCCAGCCTTTCCTTATCTTCTGGCACAATGAGGCCCTCTTTTGTTCTTTCCCTATCACACTCTTGTTATCAGCTGTGTCTCCTAGAACTCTGGTTCTTCTTTTATTTATTTATTTTTAATTTTTTAATTTTTAATTTATTTTTTAACATCTTTATTGGAGTATAATTGCTTACAATGGTGTGTTAGTTTCTGCTTTCTAACAAAGTGAATCAGCTATACATATACATATATTCCCATTTCTTCTCCCTCTTGAATCTCCCTCCCGCATTCCCTATCCCACCCCTCTAGGTGGACACAAAGCACCGAGCTGATCTCCCTGTGCCATGCGGCTGCTTCCCATTAGCTATCTATTTTACATTTGGTAGTGCGTATATGTCCATGCCTCTCTCTCACTTTGTCCCAGCTTACCCTTCCTCCTCCCCTTATCCTCAAGTCCATTCTCTAGTAGGTCTGTGTCTTTATTCCCGTTTTACCCCTAGGTTCTTCATGACATTTTTTTTTCTCTTAGATTCCATATATGTGTTAGCATACGGTATTTGTCTTTCTTTTTCTGACTTACTTCACTCTGTATGACAGACTCTAGGTCCATCCACCTCACTACAAATAACTCAATTTCATTTCTTTTTCTGGCTGAGTACGATTCCATTGTACATATGTGCCACATCTTCTTTATCCATTCATTCGATGATGGACACTTAGGTTGCTTCCATCTCCTGGCTATTGTAAATAGAGCTGCAATGAACATTTTGGTACATGACTCTTTTTGAATTATGGTTTTCTCAGGGTATATTCCCATTAGTGGGATTGCTGGGTCATACGATAGTTCTATTTGTGTTTTTTTAAGGACCCTCCATACTCTTCTCCATAGTGGCTGTATCAATTCACATTCCCACCAGCAGTCCAAGAGTGTTCCCTTTTCTCCACACCCTCTCCAGCATTTATTGTTTCTAGATTTTTTGATGATGGCCATTCTGACCGGTGTGAGATGATATCTCCTTGTAGTTTTGATTTGCATTTCTCTAATGATTGATGATGTTGAGCATTGTTTCATATGTTTGTTGGAAATCTGTATGTCTTCTTTGGAGAAATGTCTATTTAGGTCTTCTGTCCATTTTTGGATCGGGTTGTTTGTTTTTTTGTTATTGAACTGCATGGTAGGCATAGGGGGAACTTTCCTCAACATAATAAAGGCCATATGAGACAAACCCACAGCCAACATCGTCCTCAATGGTGAAATACTGAAACCATTTCCACTAAGATCAGGAACAAGTCATGGTTGCCCACTCTCACCACTCTTATTCAACATAATTTTGGAAGTTTTAGCCACAGCAATCCGAGAAGAAAAGGAAATAAAAGGAATCCAAATCAGAAAAGAAGAAGTAAAGCTGTCACTGTTTGCAGATGACATGATAATATACATAGAGAATCCTAAAGATGCTACCAGAAAACTACTAGAGCTAATCAATGAATTTGGTAAAGTGGCAGGATGCAAAATTAATGCACAGAAATCTCTGGCATTGTCATACACTAATGATGAAAAATCTGAAAGTGAAATTAAGAAAACACTCCGGGCTTCCCTGGTGGCGCAGTGGTTGAGAGTCTGCCTGCCGATGCAGGGGACACGGGTTCATGCCCCGGTCCAGGAAGATCCCACATGCTGGCCATGGCCACTGAGCCTGCATACAAACAGATGGAGAGATATACCATGTTCTTGGATTGGAAGAATCAACATTGTGAAAATGACTCTACTACCCAAAGCAATCTATAGATTCAATGCAATCCCTATCAAACTACCACTGGCATTTTTCACAGAACTAGAACAAAAAATTTCACAATTTGTATGGAAACACAAAAGACCCCGAATAGCCAAAGCAATCTTGAGAACAAAAAATGGAGCTGGAGGAATCAGGCTGCCTGACTTCAGACTATACTACAAAGCTACAGTAATCAAGACAGTATGGTACTGGCACAAAAACAGAAAGATAGATCAATGGAACAGGATAGAAAGCCCAGAGATAAACCCACGCACATATGGTCACCTTATCTTTGATAAAGGAGGTAGGAATGTACAGTGGAGAAAGGACAGCCTCTTCAATAGTGGTGCTGGGAAAACTGGACAGGTACATGTAAAAGTATGAGATTAGAACACTCCCTAACACCATACACAAAAATAAGCTCAAAATGGATTAAAGACCTAAATGTAAGGCCAGAAACTATCAAACTGTTAGAGGAAAACATAAGCAGAACACTCTATGGCATAAATCACAGCAAGATCCTTTTTGACCCACCTTCTAGAGAAATGGAAATAAAAACAAAAATAAACAAGTGGGAACTAATGAAACTTAAAAGCTTTTGCACAGCAAAGGAAACCATAAACAAGACCAAAAGGCAACCCTCAAAATGGGAGAAAATATTTGCTAATGAAGCAACTGACAAAGGATTAATCTCCAAAATTTACAAGTAGACTGTATTTTAAAGCTAAAGACCACAGGATTTGTTGCTGCGTTAGACGTGGAGAATAGGAGAAAGAAAGAAATCAAAGATGACTTACAGTTTTGACCAATAATTTTGGGCCTCTGATAAGATTTGTACAGTTAGTTCACATAATGCATTTTCAAATAGTGCCTAGCACAATCTCACACCAGTCAGAATGGCCATCATCAAAAAATCTAGAAACAATAAATGCTGGAGAGGGTGTGACTCTTTCCTTTATGTCTTTATGTTTGTTTTCATGTTTTTGACTTTGCGATTTTCACTT
Source organism: Lipotes vexillifer (assembly GCF_000442215.2). Classification (NCBI taxonomy): domain Eukaryota; kingdom Metazoa; phylum Chordata; class Mammalia; order Artiodactyla; family Lipotidae; genus Lipotes; species Lipotes vexillifer. The sequence continues at coordinate 3,713,847 of NW_006794958.1, read as the reverse complement.
GGCTGTCACCTTAATGCTATTTCTGTCAAGCGCTAACCATCTAGCATTATAAATTTTAGTAAGGCAGTAATTATAATGCCAGTGCCTAGTACTGAAATCAGCATATAGTTCACTTACTTTGTAGCTGTGAGCAAATTACTAATCTCTCAATTTCATCTCCTATGAAGTGAGGATAATGATATTTACCTCCCAAGACTATTATGAAAATTAAAGAATATCCAGATTCAAAAATAAAAGTCACTACAAAGTATGAGTCATTGCAGTTTTTATTGTTGCCTACACTCTGAGAAGGCTTTTTATGCTAATCCGAGCCACTTAAAGGCATGAAAAAAATGACTTTGAATGCATTAGTCATTCACAGTGAGTTTTATTCTTGTTTGGTAATATTGAATGTTTTTATTGGTGAGATTTTTTTCGTTTTTATTTCACAGTTTGGGATTTATTGAGACCTGAGCAGCTCTATTGAACCACTTTTAAAAACATTTAATGAACCCAAATCTTCCACTCCGGATGAATATTGGGCCCAGGAATGGAGTGTAGTTGGGGGCAGTTTAGAACTTGTGTCTAAGTCATTCAACTTAAGAGTGCCCCATACCTTAGTGCATATTAGATATTTCCAAGGGACAGCTATCACATGTGACTGTTACAACTTCAATGCTCAGCAAATCTAGTGTCTAATAATTACTGGAACTTAAAAAGCATTTCTTTTGCTGGGGGGAGGGGAGAGTTTTAAAGCTTTAATCACTTAATCAAAAATTGAGGAAAGAACACTGAGGAACTGAGAGTATGGCTTTTTATCATATTTCAGTTGTTAGTTTCTTACTGAGACTGAAGTTGGGAAAAAAAATCCTGTATGTATTTTCCTAAGCCAGGTAGGAATACATAGCACCACCATTGTTCATCATTTTATATTATTTTACTACTCACAGATATTTCTTTATGTGGGCTAATTTTAAACTAAAAATCCTATTCTCACCCACTGAGTTATGCTTCTTTTTTTTTTTTTAAGTCTAATGAATTTGTTACAATATTGCTTTTGTTTTATGTTTTGGTTTTTTGGCCATGAGGCATGTGGGATCTTAGCTCCCCTACCAGGGATCGAACCTACACCCCATGCATTGGAAGGTGAAGTCTTAACCACTGGACTGCCAGGGAAGTCCCGAGTTATGCTTCTTAGGCAGATTTTATTATTCCTAATTAATAGAAAAGGGAATTGAGACCAAGAGAGACTAAATCACAGGGTCATTTGCTTAATAAGTGCAAGAGACAGGAATACAACCTTGTTTTCTGGTCTCTCATCTGTATCTGTATCTACATTTCATACCTACATTTTTTTTCATTATGAAATTTGGTCATTTGGTACCAGAATTGTTCTAATTAGCAGACAAAAAACATGGTTTTTGAGCATTTGCATTTCTTTATAAATGTTTTATGGAGAAGAAGTGAGGTTACTTACAAAATAATTTCACAGTCATATTTTCAGTAGAGGTTTGGAGGATATGTATGTAATCTGTTCAGCAAGCTTGTGCACTGTGCATTTCTTTTTTACCTTAAATTTACATAAAAACAAATGGGAGATTCCTATGGTTGTCACCAGAATTAGTGCTGTGGTCTGACCTATCTTGGAAGGACATCAGAAACGCAGCATTTTAGAAATAGGCTGTATAAAAAATAGTTGTTGTATTTGGTAAGAAGCTCATAAGGTAATTTGAAAAATCCCTTTGTAACTAAGATACAAATGGCTTTTAAAATCCTTTGATATTTATAGGTACCTTCAAAATATGCAAGAAGGCATTTAAAGTCATTTAAAATATTTAAGCACTTATAACTTGTTAGGCAATATTATGATCACATGATGAAACCAAATTTACATATATACCCATCGTCATTTTAAAAGCCCTGTTATAAAGGCTTGGAATACGTATGAAATAACTTAATAAGCCTCCCTCCCAATTCCCCTCTTTGTGAAAGCACTCTGTGGAATTGTTGATGAATCTTAAATATATTTGTCATCAGGAATATTCTTGCTTTCTCTCATATATAGAATAGGAATAGGAATTGCCTTGGTAAGGTGAAAGAGGATGTCGAAAACCAGATTTGGAAAAGAAAAGAAAACCTTTATCTACATTTTTCAAGCCTTTATTATTAAATTCATATATAGTCTAATTGTTTATAAAGCTCTAAATAATCAAAAATTTAAAACCACTTTACAGTTAAAGGAACAAAAAAGTCTTGAGTCCTATAGCTTAAAAATAAAAAAGTTTTTTTTTTTTGAGCCACATGCTGAAAGAATAAGTCATGTCACAGGGATCTATAAATCATTTTGGACCCAATGCAGACAATAGTTGTTTATATTTTTAATTTGAACAAAATATTGGAAACACATTTGTCGGAGAAGTTTGACCTTGAGAAAATACCAGAATACTTTTCCAATGAATAGAGACAGGCATTTTTATTCATAGGATTATAAAGGGGGAAAATTAAGCTATAATTTTACTTGATACATTTCTGATAAGGGAGTGATTGGCACTTACACCATCTTCCTTTAATCATGACTTAATTAATATATGCAACTTTCTCCAGAGAAAATGGTGAATAATAATTCATTGATGTTTTAGTCATTCACTTACTCTCTTGAAAGTAATGTCTATGAACTTATATTTTTCAAATTATTTTCCTTTCAATCTGCAACATGGAATTCATTTCTAACGTATCAAAATGTTACCATATGTAGCTATGAATAACTTATAATGGACTGTATGGAAGTTTTACATAGTAACCAATGACCTGTATTTATCTTATTAAAAAATTGAATTACATCTACAACTTTGAAAGTTTTAGTATAATTTTCCCAAACACCCTCATGCCTTATAAATTTTTTCCCATTGCTTATTTTTACTTTTGAAAATGGAGGAAGATCTTTGTTTTACTATTTATTTTATTTACTCTTAGTTTAATATCAACTATGCCCTTGTATATGGTATATCAATGGCCATTACATTCTAATAATGTAATTTTTGTTTATTAACTAATCAGATGATTTCTAATCACAGATTTTAGCATCAAAGCCAGGTTATCTAATTCAGCAAAACTGATTTCCCTTACTTAACTCATTATCCCATTCCTTAATTGTTCTTTTTTCCTGCCTCTCTGCGTATTATGGTCTGTCTTATTTTCTTAGCCCCTAACGCCTCTTTCAGCTCTTTTATGGTCATCTCTTATATCCTGTTAGTGCTTCTATTTCTACTCAGAGCTATGCTGGATCAGAATGTTTGAACATTTGTAAGGCAGTAGTTATATGCTGCATTATAATTCTATCCTGGCCCACAGCCTTGAATCTCCCACTCTTAAAGTCAGAAGACATGCTGTTTTAGTCCACGTAACTGAAACTATTTTCTGTGCATTTTCAGAAGACTGGCTTGCATAAGACCTTAGAGGATTTATTTATGGTTTTATTCTAGACATTGGAGCAATTTGTTCATTATTCTTGTATATCTCAATTTAACTACTTAGATTGTGTATATTAGTGGTGCTCAAATGGTAGATGAATAAGTCACCTGGAGTGTTTGTAAGGAAATTATTTTTAATCAAACATTCTGATTCAGTAGGTGGTGGGCATTACCTGGGAAACTACAGTATTAGGCAGAACTCTGATTCCATTGCATGTGGTCCAAGGATTACACTCTTTAAAACTCTGTTGGTAATATTTCTCTATGAACTACTTAGGATTAAAAATTAAAGAAATTAGGATACTTTGGCCGAGTCTGACCACCTGTTACCATTCTTCTCTACCTAATTGGAACAATAAGAAAAGCTCTAGCTCCAGTCTTGAATTCATTGCCATTATGTCCCTTGCATCCTGGTCTGATTTGAAATGACTGTGTACTCATTCATTCCTATGACGTATAAAAGATAGACACCAACTTCATATGGCTTAGAAGAAATTTACTTGCAAGTATATCCCTAGTTCTTCCAATTTATTAAAACCAAAAATGGTTTAGAGATAGGAGAGACATTGTAGATAATTTTTATTCTAATCCCCTATTTCTAAATGAAACTAAAATCTAGTCTCCTTAAAGGGTTTGTTCATAAAATACATGTTAGTTATTTGCATTGTCTCTAGCAGAAGACAAGTCTCTTCAATCTCAGTAAGAACTCTTCCAACTCAAATAATATTTTTCAAATTTTATTATTCATAAGACTCAGCTAAAGTGCCTATCAAAATGAATATTCCTAGGTTGAACCTCAGAAATAATGCTCTAGTGAACTAGGCGCATAGGAAACTATTGTTTTAACAGTTATCCAGGGTGATTTGAATGCAAATTGTTCAAGGACAACAATTTGTGAAATAGTGCACAGTATTCTGCTAGAAGGGTTGCAAGGTTAAATACATAAATAATGATAACTAGCCTTAATTAATTAAGAAATAAGCCATTCAGCCAGCCTCACTGGCAGGCCCTGGGCTGATAGATACAGCCCTTACCATTCAAGAAGCCCACTGGTTAGAGGTAGTGACAGATCACATCAACGTCTTACAGTGTGTTAGGTGATGTGGAGCACAGGGCAAGAGCCCCCAGTAGTGGACAGTGTCAGCCCATCAGGAAAAGCATCCCAAAGAAAGTGACCTTCGTGGATTGTAGTAGAATGTGGGGAATGGCACTAGGGTTCTCCGGCAATGAGAGTAGTTTGAGTGGGAAGATCTATTTCTAAAAAACAAAAAACACTGTGATGAAGGAAATCATGACACATGAGATTGTTACAGGAGATAATGTGTGTGCTTAGCACCCATCATAAACATTCAGGAAATACTCATCATTATTTTTATAAGTTATTTTAATAGTAGGCTAAGACTATAAGAAATGGGGATGGGAAGAGAATCCTATGAAAGACATGAATAAGGGAAGGCCTGAGGCCACTGAAGTTTTGCATCCAACAGCCAGCAAATACTTAGGGTAGATGTTATTGTCTGTAGTTCACTTTTATGAATTCGCTAATAAACGATTTGTGGGGGGAGCCAGCTTTTCCAAGAGCCTGGGCCTTGAGCAGCTGGGAAAATGTAATTTCAAGGAGGTATCATTAAGAGTGTCAAATACTGCAGAAAGGTCATATGTGAATAAGAACTGAGGAGTCTCCACTGATCTGGGTGTTAGCTATTCATGACATTATTCCTAACCGCCTACATCAGAACGATTTTGGAGTGCTGATAAATATTCAGATCCCTGCCTTCCAATTTGGAACTTTTAAATTAGAATCTCTGGGGTTATGTGGCTTAAGGATCTCAATTTTAAAAAAATCCAGGAGCTATCTGTTTTACATTTGATATATATATATATATGTGTATATGTCTAGCTGATTCACTTTGTTATAAAGAAGAAACTAACACACCATTGTAAAGCAATTATATTCCAATAAAGATGTTAAAACAAAATCCAAGAGATTATTTTGCACAGTGAAGTTTGAAAACCAGTGAACTAGATAGATATATTTCAGTATGTGGTAGGGGCACAATCAGCTGCAAAGCTTTAACTAGTACAAAGAGGAAAGGAAGTGAAGATGAAGCAAGTGTAGACAAAATTTGTTATGAAAGGAAGACCGAAAATAGGAATATGATTAAGTCAAGGAAGGATTTTTGTTTTTATATTTTGTTTGAATTAACAGGAAATATATGGGAGGGCTTATGTTATAGTCTGATTGGAAAGTCAGAAAATACTTTGGATTACATGCTTAGTTACCAAATAACTTTTTTTTTTGCGGTACGCGGGCCTCTCACTGTTGTGGCCTCTCCCGTTGCGGAGCACATGCTCCAGATGCGCAGGCTCAGCGCCATGGCTCATGGGCCCAGCCACTCCGCGGCATGTGGGATCTTCCCGGACCGGGGCATGAACCCGTGTCCCCTGCATCGGCAGGCAGACTCCCAACCACTGCGCCACCAGGGAAGCCCCCAAATAACTTTTATTTGAGTTCTGAGGCTATAGGCTTGTACTAATTTGTTAATATGATCTAAATTATGCAACAGTTAAACATTTAGGAACCTCCAGTATTTGAAGCACATCCCCCAAAAAGGCTAAGAAAAAAGTACTTTTGAACTGCTTATTTAGGAGTTAAACTTACCTCACTAAAGTCTAGCATATTATTGACACAATATTAACTGGTTTCGTTCTATGAACCATGCATTTTTACAAACAATATTATTATTAAAGATGCGGATATCTCCAAGTAAGAGATGAAGAAAGATGATCTCAAAGTAGTTAAGTGGCTTGTTGAGTTTCACAGAGCTGGGATGTGATAGGGGCAGAACTGCATTTTAAAGTATGTCATGTCATTCAGTTTAATAAAAAGCTTTTAGGTTCTCACCTAAAGGTAGCTTAAGACATAGTTCTTAAGCTTTTATCACACACCTTATATTTCTAATACTAGTATATTTTTTATGCCAGATAATATTAAACTTTTTAACTGTCTTCTTTATTAAATACCAAATCATGACTGTTATAGCAACCATAAGCATGTTGAGAAAAGAGATTCTGAGACACTTTAGCCCCTCAAATCACACTTACCACCATGAGTATTATGGGAAAATGGAGTTATAAGAATTAGACCTTAAACAATTGTGGGAGAGTTGGGGGAGTAAAATTCTGGAAGGAAAGTTGGAGGAGTCACTCACCAGCAAATCCCAGAAACCAACCACATCCATCTGCCTAAGTGTGACCCAAAATGGCAAGTTCATTTGGAGGTCTCTGTGTGGCTCTGATATCTGTGGGTTCACGGTGGAGCATCTGCTGTGGACCTGGAGCTGCAGTTGGTCATAAGAGCCATCAATTAGGAAAAAGAGCTGCATGCCAAGCAGAGGAGTGTAAACTACTTGGAACCCATGAGGCATCTCTGCATCTGTTTGTCACCATATCTGTCTGCAAAAAAGACTGTCAGGGACCTATGGGAATTACTTCACTTCTGCTTTCTGAGTCTCATGGAAATTCAGCTTTTGGCTACCTCTAACCTAGGAAACATGAGGAAAGGAATTCTGGGAAACAGTTCCTGGCTTAACCAGGTTGTCCCAGCACAATTAACCCATAACTTATATTGCCAGCTGTCTGCTTTATTTTGCATTTAGTAGTTAGAGGGCCTCCACGTATAGTATGTAGTTGTACATTGATAAGAACATAAGAAATGCCATGTTTACTACTACTGAATGTAAACAATGTCAGTTTACTACTACTACTCCTACTTCTACTCTAATTATAAATAGATAGCATTTATTGACCACTTATGATCTGCAAGAACTGTTGAAATTGTTTGCACACAGTTTAATCTAATTTCATCTTCTTAGAAACATGAGAGGTAACGTTATCATTCTCTTCCAACAGATGAGAGATCTGAGGTTAGTGTATGTTGAGTAACTTGCCAAAGTTATAGGATCTTTCTATTAGAAGAAATTACTGACTAGTTTGTTAGGCTAAGGGGTGTAATCAAACCACTTTTCTGTTGAAAGTAAAATCATGAGTTTATCATTGTGAAGGGAATATAATGGTGAGCAGAATGTTCAGAGCCCTGGTAGGTAGTTACACTTGTTCCTGGTAGAAGAGGACTCACTTGCATCACCAAGGAAAGAGGACTGGGAGATGTAGTGTAGAGCCTCAGGACTGCAAGACCTGATAGGAGGCAAATTGTAACGGTATCTATGGAGGAAAAACAAACCTTCTAATCTCTGTAGTATATTTTGTGAACCCTTTATGTAAGGATAGAGAGGGAAGAGTACTAGCAAGATAAGTTATCAGCAAAAAAAAAAAAAAAAAAAAGAATAGGGAAGGATCACCTTGAGTAGAGTCTAATTTTCTTTTTGAGACCATTACTCATATGTACAGCAGCTGCTTTTATAAGAATTGTCATTCTTCATTTTCCAGCATAACCTGGCAGCTCATCTTAGTTGTACATTGATGGTCTACTGGGATTCTGGCAGGGATTTCTTCTTATGTACTCTGTTAGCTGGTCTCCATGCACGTGAAGTGGCACATGAAACCATGAACTTAGAGTTAGAGAATGTGGGTGAGAAGAATTGCTAGTTTCAGGGAAAAAAAAGAAAAGAAAAGAATACCTGCCCAGTCTAGTTTATACAGGGATTATATTTAAATATTTAGATGAATTAAAAACTTTAAATCCAATAAACTTTTCTTTGTAATGAAAACTATGTCATATGGGAGAGATATAACTGATGCATACACATTAAGAACCAAAAATAGGTTTAGTTTGGATTGGAATTGTTAAGTTGTTCACAGTAGGAGTCATGATAAAATGTTTTCCGCTCCTTTCTCTCTCCCCATTTTTCCCACATAATAGTCCTGCGTGTTATAAGTGCTGTGAATATATCCTCCTTCATCTCACCCTCTTATCATTCCCAGAAACATAACTACAAAATCAAGTGCTCCTTACTGGAGTTTGCAAATCATCTGTAGGTGAGACAATGGGGAGTTAAAATTACAATGAAATTCTCTTTCACAGGCAGTTGCTAAATTTTATATGAGTGATGTTATACCTTTAGCTTAATTTTAAAATGATATTTAAAATAGTTAATAAAGAAACTATATTTAAAATGCAAAATGTATGCTCTTTCTCTAACTGTAAAAGGTAACAGCATATTAGAACATTTTGCTTAAAGCAATCTTCAGTTGTTAGTGCCATCATTTTGTGGTTTTTGTCCTGGTGGTGATTTTTCTTGGCAGTATTTACTACTAAAATTAATAAGTTTGAATCTCACTAGTGTGAGAGCTAGCTAAATAAGTTCTTAATTTATTTAAGGTGTGAAACATTCTGGAATTTTCTCGTAACCCAATGACACTTAAAGCCCTTAGGAATATTTATGCAGTGTTCATTCAATCACAAAATAATTGTTTTTCTACTGTGAGACAGTCTTTTAAAAATTCTTTCTGATTGGATTCTTTCTCCTAATGTGTTGGTATTGATTGAATTGAGATATGGTCCACACAAATCAATATAAGAGAAGACAAGTTGTGTGTGATGACAGTAATTCTATCTGTGGGGTAACTGCCAAATGTCTGGGTACCAATGATTTTATTTCAGCTAGCTGATCAGAATATGGTAATGTGTTAGTAAACCATTTTGCTTTCTTTGGTTTACAAAATAATGCTTATTTTCTTTGAAGTATATATTTTTGCTTACTATATCAATATCATGTTATATATCATATATAATACATAATTATATATAATGACTAGAAAGCTTAAAAATGCACATTCTTAAATTTGACTTCCTTTTCTGACAATTTTTAGAGAACAAATGCTCTCAGAATCCTCATGTTGTCTGGTTTCCAGTATTGTTCTATGCAGGAAGGTGATTGAGGCCAGGTATAAGACGATGACTGCAGCTACTAAATAGTTCTCTCATAGGGAAGATTTTGTGCACCAGGACTAAAGAAAAAACGGGGAAGAAAACCGTATTAGGAATTTCTCTAAGGGGCTAACAAAGGGGAGAAGTAAGAGGTATCATTCAGAGGACCATGTAATTGGGTGGGATTTAGAAATCTCTAATCTCTCTCATCTAGTGAAGAAAACCCACCTGGGCATTTCCTCCCAGCACTTGCTCATTCCTTGGATTGTCAGTGTTAATTATTAGGCAGTGAAACACATTTTACATGGGTAAGAAAGGATAAACATCATAGTTACAAGAAAAGAATCACACAAGGAAGATATGTTTGAGATTTTCAGCCTAAGGGCAAATGAACTTTACTATTACCGGATCCTTCTTTATTTCTTGCCTCTTTTAGCTCTGAAATGTCGAGTACAATTTTTATTTTTAGAAACCAAGAATGAGATGAAGCTTAAGCTCCTTCATAGAGGAGAACAGTGATGCTTTTAAAAATGCCCACTTCAATTTATTATCTAGAACTGTTACCTACTATTCACTTAAATTACGAAATACATTTCTTACTTTTATGATATATTTGTCCATTTCTAGATGGAAAGGTAAATCCAGTTGTAATACCATATTAAATTTATTTTTATATCTTTTTTTTCCACTGTGACTGAATATTTCATAAAATTGAAGTTACCAATTTTGTTATCAAGGTATATTTTATGTTAGTATTATGTTTGGCTATATATTAGTTCATGGATATTTTATTTTAAACAGGAAAATTTCTTAAGAGACCATCTCTCACATTATTTAACGAGCATTCTGTTTTGTTCACATAAGAAGAATCTGTATTACTATTATAACATTAATTGAAGGGAGTTGAGAAGTCACCAAAGTCACATATTCCAAGTGTTCTAAAATTATTTTATTTGGATTTCTTCAGGTTCCTTTGAAAGAAATTTGATCAGTGATGGATTCGTGTTTCCTATTTTTCTTATTTTGTTGAAGTCCTGAATAGTAATTGTGGCTACAGGACATTAGAGATCATTTAAAAGAGTTTCTCATTGTAAGAAATCTCAAAAATTCCTAGCCACAGTGGAAGGTATTAGCCTTAACCCCATTTTTCAGAAATGGAAACTGATGTTTAAGAGTGTTTACAATATCCTGTGCTGCGCTACACGACTCAGCAAAGGGGATTTAAATTAGTATTTAGTTTCCTTAATAAATATTTCAAATTATTATCATGACTTATGCAAGCTGGAGGAGTTAATTTTCAACTGATAGAAGAGTTCCTTTTGTAGGTGGATTCTGTTCTTTTAAAGTTTCCATTTTGTGGCTTAGGAATTGTCCAGCTAAGGGAAACAAAAAGGCCGGGGAAAAAATTCTAGCTCCTGTTATAACCTTTCCAAGCCCTTCTTTGGAAGGAATTGTTAGCCACTTCTGGAGTGCGTGGGTAGTCAGGATGAAGGGAAACAAAACAGAACGGACTGTTAGTTTAAAGGATGATGATGTGGCTTCCATTTGCAAGGTAGGCTTCCATTTCACTCCTTGCTTTGTTTTTTCTGACTCTGCATCCCTAAATTTCTCATGACTGTACATACTACACGCATCAGGATTGAGTCAATTTTTGCTAAAATTTGAGGTAAAATAATAGTGAAATTGTAACAATAGTAAAGAATGAAATAACCCTATATTCAGTAAGGGGGATTTGGAATAAAGTTCTTATGCTCTAGCAGTGCTGATACAGTAGCTGTAGCCATTTGTCTGTTCGGCACTTGAAATGTGGCGAGTGTGATGGAGGAACTGAATTTTCATTTTTATTTACTTTTAATTAATCTAAGTTTAAATTTAAATAGTTTCATGTGGCTAGTGGCTATCACATTGGACAGGGATGAATATAGCTCTAAGAGAGCTCAGAAGTGGCTGCTAAAAGTCCCTGCCCCTTTCCTGAATCTGGAGTGCTGGTTCTTCCTTAGGACTCATCAACGCCTACCTCTTTCACAAATTTGAGCATTCCATTTTTCCTATTGTGGCCCAGCTTGAATAGCTAGATCTCTATCTGTAATAGTCTTTCTTTAGCTAACATCTCCTCCTAGCCCTCTAGGTTTAGATTACTGGTGGCCTGTTTGCTCTCTCTGAGTCTTCTTTTAATTGGGACTAGATCCTGTTCCTTCCACTTCTGACTTACACTGACAACTACTGAGCATGACTTCTGACAGAGCCATTTACAGTTAGTGATTTGTGATTCTTGAACATGCAGTGTCCCTTCAGTAATGTGCAGTGGGCATCTTGGCTGTGCTCATTAGGGCTCTGCAGCTGGTTTCTACAGCCTATTCTAGATCCCCGCATGCCAAACCTGGGATGAAGCTGTCACTTTTCATTATGTTACTGCACAGCTGGATTATTACTGGCTGTAGAATCTTGGGCGAGTTATTTTATCCCTTTTGCTTCAGTTTCCTCACTTATAGAATGGGGACAATAATAATATCTAGCTCATTTGGTTACTTGAAGAACAAATGAGTTAATTCAAGGGAGGTGCTTCAAATAGTGCTTGGCATATAATGATTGTTGTATAAATAGCCATTATTGACAGTATATCAGCAGTTTGTATCAGTTGACCCAATTAAAACTATTTTATTTGTTGACTGAAAAAATGTGCACAACCTAAAAGTTGAGAATTATGTTTTATTCTGCGGATTTTCTGAGGGCTTTAAGGTCAGAAGACAGCCTCTTAGATTGCCCTGTGGGGCTGCTCCGAAGAGGTAAGAGAGGAGCCAGGATACACAGGAGTTTTTGCAGTAAAAACCATGTAGTCGGAACATCAAAAGATTACTGTTAAAGAAAACTCAAATTAATGAATTTTGTGCTTTTCTGTGTATGAGAAGATACAAGAATCTGGGCTCATTGAAATCATTCCATTGATATGCACCTTAACTGTCTAGGGCCAGTATCCTGCTTTTTCCATCCTGAATCCCCTCAGCGTGCACAGTTGGGGGATGGCTACAGTGGCTGATGGCTTGATGGAGGCAACATCCTTTGTGTACTGATACGGCAGGCAGCATTTTTCATCCACACATTTTTTTCATTTAACTCTTCATTTTTATTATTTATCAGAGAAATCGCAAAAAAACATCTTTTTAAATGATTTTTAAAATAATTTAGATTGAAAATTTTTTTAGGGGATACTTAAGAAAGAGACTATATTACAGATCAATCTTCAAGAACTTGAAATTTGCATTCAACACTCATCACCCAAAGGTCCTTACTCTCTTACCTTGGGCGATTAAATGGATGTGTTTTCTTTGTCTCTCCTTTCCTCATGTTGTACCACTTCTCCTATCCCACGTTACTACCTACTTTAGTAACAAATCCTGGATCAACAGGAGCTTCTTAGAAGGTAGTTTGAAAAAATGTCTGTTGTTAATTACATATGCCCTTTTAGGCTTTACCACTGTCCCAAATAGCTTTACAATTTTCCACAAAGAATACTCTCTCCAAGCCCAAGACAGCTTTTAAAATGATAGAGAATGATTATTTAATGTAATTAATCTTACACATTGGAATTAGTGTCTCTCAGGTTAGAAATAAATATTTTATAACAGGTGTCTTTACCGGATACCAGCTAGAGTTTGCGTAAGAATTTTATTTCCTGAATGATAACCAAGCCAAGGACACCCTGCACTTATCTTCATTCAGTACTACTAACTTTATCTGTTGTGCTTAGCTCTGGCTTATATTCTTCTAAAAATTCCATTTATGTATAAATATAAATATAAATGTTATATATGCATATGTATCTTGGTAATTGCTTACTTTTTTTAAAGCAATTATGCCCTGAATGCATAAGAGAAGAAAAAAATAGAAAATTAGGATGAATAATCTTGGCGGCTATGTAATATAATATGTAATTTTGTCTAAAGAGCCAAATAACTAGTTTGTAAATAGTGTTGTGAGAAATGGGTAGCCAACTAGCCAAAAAAAAGAAAAAATCTATAACTCAAACCATTACCAAGATGAATTAGATACAACATTTGTATGTAAAATATGAGATCTTAATAACATAGCGAAGGAAACCTGGGACTTCCCTGGTGGCACAGTGGTTAAGAATCTGCCTGCCAATGCAGCGGATACAGGTTCTATCCCTTGTCTGGGAAGATCCCACATGCCACGGAGCAACTAAGCCCATGCGCCACAACTACTGAGCCTGCGCTGTAGAGCCCGCGAGCCACAGCTACTGAAGCCTGCTCACCTGGAGCCCATGCTCCACAACAAGAGAAGCCACTGAAATGAGAATCCCACTCACCACAACTAGAGAAAGCCCACACACAGCAGTGAAGACCCAACACAGCCAAAAATAAATTAATTAATTAATTTTAAAAAAAAAGAAAACCTGAGAAAATTTATAATCTTAAAATAGAGCAGTGCTTTATAGCCATAACTCCTAATCTGGAACCCATAAATGGAAGAAAAACTACATTAGAAAAATCAGTCATGTTAGAATAAAACCTATATAGCAAAAGTACCAAAATCAAATGCGAAGACAGGGAAAATTATTTGCCACTCATATTACAGAAATGTGCTAATATTTCTAAGATTTTCTAGAAATCAAGAAGACAAAAATTAAACCCTTCCCAAAAGGGCAATCATTTAATAAAAAGAGATGGTAAAATGGCTTTTTTACAAGGGAAATGATGTCCTAATCCTATCCTAATATCCCTCAGAATACTAATAGATATTCAAATTAAAGCAACACAGAATGTTTTAATCTTTTGGATTGACAAACATCCATAAGCCTGTTAAACGTATGCTAATGGTATGGTTATTGGTAGTAAAATAGCACTCTGATGTGTTGCCTGTGAGAATGTAAATAGTATATCTCACATGCTGGATGCTTTTGCAAGATCTATAAACATTAAAACTACATGCACAATTTAACCCAGACATTTCTTCTGTCGGGAATTTAGTTCTGTTGTTGCATATGCATGAAATAATGTTTGTACAGAAATTTTCACTGTGGCATTATTGTAATAGCAGAAACAACTTAAATTTCCATAGTGTTTGATGTTTAAATCAATTAAGGTATGTCCATACAATGGAAAACTCTCCAACTCTTATAATTAAAAAAAAAACAATAAGGAAGCTATCTATATAAAGGTTAGAAAAAGACAGCCAAACTGTATTGTTAAGTTAAAATTCAAGTTACTGTCCAGTCCGTAAAGTAAATAGCATAATGCAAAAATGCAGTCCAATAAAAGTATATTTCATACACACAAATATATAAAGAACCTCTGGAAGAATACATATTATCATATTATTCAAGGTGTCATATGGGGACCAGGTGTATGAGCATAGGGATTAGAAAGAAAATTTTGCTGTATAATTTTGTGTATGTTTTTGATTTATGAATAGCATAAATCCTTTATCTACTCCAAAAATAAATAAATTAAATTATAAAAAAAGATAAATTAGGGGAAGTACCCCTTTGGGAAATTCAAAATAAAAACTTACATTTCTATAACTTACATTTTAAGCCATCTGTAATACTATTAATTTCATTTATTATTTTGGCATAGTGGACCTTTAGGCCTCTGAAGTTTATTGTTTTGAATTTCATCTCTGGTTTTATTTCATTGAGTTATAAAATCATAATTCCTCACTGGACAGGCCTGAAATTTGTTCATCATTTTTATTTTAGCAGATGGCAAAATAAGACCCAGGAAGATTACATTTGCATAATGTCAGAAAGCAAGGTAGTGGGAGAAATGGACTGAGTTTTCTATTTTATAACTTTTAGCCAGTACTTCAGTGATGATGAATTCTATTACATTGCATTATCGTTGCTTACATGTTCTATTTTAGTTTTAAAAGGTTCCATTTTATTATTTTATAAAAACGTTGAACTGCCTTTTCTTCAAGGACAAAAATGTTAGCAAAATGGAACATGAGAATTTCAAACTGAAGATATTAATATCTACTTTTTAAAAATTTATTATTAGTCTGTAAAGGTCATCCTTTGCTACAAAGGGAATTCATTTTCTAACATGAGAATACCTTGAAAATATAATGTCTGTAATATTTGACAGTCATGAAAAGTGATTACTATTATCACGAAATTTTATAATTTAAAAAGAGATCAAGTTCTTAATGATAATTAAGATGAGAATATGGACTTTTTTCTGAAGTCTAAAAATTAACTTAATGGGAAACTAATAGTTATTTTAGCCTAAAAATGAAGAGTAACTCACTAGCATTTTTCTCTTTAAAATATTTCTCTTGGGGCTTCCCTGGTGGCGCAGTGGTTGAGAGTCCGCCTGCCGATGCAGGGGACGTAGGGTCGTGCCCTGGTCCGGGAGGATCCCACATGCCGCGGAGCGGCTGGTCCCGTGAGCCATGGCTGCTGAGCCTGCACGTCCGGAGCCTGTGCTCCACAGGGGGAGAGGCCACAACAGTGAGAGGCCCGCGTACCGAAAAAAAAAAAAAAAAATTTCTCCTTTTTCCCACTCCTAACAATTCTGTTTGCTGCCCTTCCATCTTAGATACCAGCTGCTTTAGCTTGTTTATTTCTCTTTGTTCATACTAGTCTCTCTTCAAGCAATTAATCCTTGTTTCTTTCACTCCAGTACCTCTTTCAACAATCCACCTTTTTGCAAACAAGATTACTAAATAAATCTTTCTAAAACATCACTTTGTAGTATCACTTCCAAACCCAGAAAGCTCTAATAACTCACAATATGTGCAAGAGAAATCACATACTTCAGAGACAAATCTTGATTCAAAACCTATTTATTCAGCATCTAGACATGTGCATGGTCTACCCAGACTTATTTCCTCTATTCTTAAAGCTACTGTTTCTGGAAACCAGAAGTTCAATTTATTTTCAAGTTCTGGCTCTACTAGTTGACCAAGTGGAAATACTTATTCTCTAATGCCACAGTGTCCTTATTTGTAAAATTGGGATGATAAATGTAGTTACTTCACTAGATGTTGTTAGGATTAAGTGAGGTTAATACATGTAAAATGTTTTAGAAATGTATTTGACATGTGGTAAGTACTCTACAAATATTAGCTATTTTTATCCCTTCTTCCTTGAAGACTCAAGGTTGTGTTTGACTCCTCCCTTAGGTTCTTCTGTGTCTTGTGTAAGATTCTATTCCTTCTCTCCATTTATTCAAATTCTGTCCTTCTTTCAGATCGCACTTTAAGTGCTTTTTAAAAATCAATTAATTAATTAATTTATGGCTGCGTTAGGTCTTCGTTGCTGCGCACAGGCTTTCTCTCGTTGCAGTGAGCAGAGGCTACCCTTCGTTGTGCACGGGCTTCTCATGGCGATGGCTTCTTTTGTTGTGGAGCATGGGCTCTAGGCACATGGCCTTCAGTAGGTGTGGCACGCGGGCTCAGTAGTTGTGGCTCGCAGGCTCTAGAGTGCAGGCTCAGTAGTTTTGGCTCACGGGCCTAGTTGCTCTGTTGCATGTGAGATCTTCCCAGACCAGGGCTCAAACCCATGTCCCCTGCATTGGCAGGCAGATTCTTAACCACTGCGCCACAAGGGAGGCCCCAGTATGACTAATTATTAGAGAAGCAAATCAAAACTACAATGAGGTATCATTTCACACCAGTCAGAATGGCCATCATTTAAAAGTCTACAAATAATAAATGCTGGAGAGGGTGTGGAAGAAAAGGAACCCGCCTACACTGTTGGTGGGAATGTAAATTGCCACTATGGAGAACACTATGGAGGTTCCTTAAAAAATAAAAATAGAGTTACCATGTGATCTTGCAATCCCACCCCTGGGTATATATCCAGAGAAAACTCTAATTCGAAAAGATACATGCACCCCAATGTTCACAGCAGCACTATTTACAGTAGCCAAGTTGTGGAAGCAACCTAAATGTCCATTGACAGATGAGTGGATAAAGAAGATATGGGGTGTGTGTGTGTGTGTGTGTGTGTGTGTATAATTGAATATTACTCATCTATAAAAAGTGAAATAATGCCTTTTGCAGCAACATGGGTAGAGATTATCATATTAAGTGAAATAAGTCAGACAGAGAAAGATAAATATCATATGATATCATTTATCTGTGGAATCTAAAAAAAAATGATATAAACAAAGTTATTTACAAAACAGAATAGACTCACAGACATAGAAACAAACGTATGGTTACCAAAGGGGAAAGCTGGGGGTGGGGGACGGAGATTAATTAGGAGTTTGGGATTCACATATACAAGCTACTATATATAAAATAGATAAACAGTAAGGACCTACTGGGTAGCACAGGGAACTATACTCAATATCTCGTAATAACCTATAATTAAGGGGAGGAAGGGTATAGGAGAACCTGGATAGTTTACATTCTGAAACACTTTCTTTGAACTAGGTAGTTAACATTGTCAAATGCTATAGAATCTTCTTATTGAAGTGTATTGCTAGAACAAGCAGCTTTCGGTTCACCTAGGAACTTTATCAGATTTATCATTTTTAAAAATTTTCAGAGTGATATTTCTGTACCTTGCTTGCCTATTAGTATTACCTGGGGAATCTTAGAAACCCCACTCTGCAGGCTGTATACCTCAGACCAAATCAGAGTCTGTAGGTTTGAGATTCAAGAATCAGTATGTTTGAAGCTCCCCAGGTGGTTCTCTTTTGCAGCCAACGTTGGGATCTAATGCTATAGGGAAATGGAAGAGAATGAAGACTGAACTAGACAATTAAAGGCAAAAAGAACTGAGGAGGATTTCAGAGGCTGGATTCTAGTCTTTGTTCTGTTATTGAGAGATAATCATTTATTCTTTGTGAAATCAGTTTTCTCTTTATATATTTTTAAAATTTTATTCAGCAAATATTTATTAAGGGCATACTTTGTGCCAGACATCATAAGGGGAGTTAGACTAATGATCTCCACGTCCCTTCCAATTTCTAAATTATATAATTTCACTGTCTACAGTTTATAAATTGGGAGATAATTGGCAATACAATATATTGGCGGCAATCATCTATAGAGGATCAGTGTGTGAATGCGTGGTATAATGTTTGCTGGTTAAAACTGTTCAAGGAATTGAGTATGCAGTACTGGTCAGAAGCATCTATTGTATCAAAAATGGAGAAGCAATCAAAGTTAGTTTGTAGAAATAACACTGGATAAAACTGATAAAGTTATTAGAGTATAAGTTGAGAGTTCGAGAAAAGACAAAACAGAAAAAAGTAGACGACAGACTTGCAAATTTTTCTTTTTTCATTTTTACCACCAGAGAGCTAAGGAGAAATGAATCATCTCAAACATTAATGTACACAGCAATCACTTGAGATATTTTGATAAAATGAAGATTCTGGGGTGGTAAGGCTACCCTAGTAAGTCTCTGGGGTTGGACCTAAAATTCTGCTTTTCAAACAAACTTCCAGGTGATGAAATGCTGCTGGTATGAAGACCACACTTAGAGCAGTGAGGAGCTGGAACTCAGTTGTATGATACAAGGAGAGCAAGAGTCTTGCTAAAGGTAACCTGCTCATGCTTCTTTTTGACTTGGCTTAGTAACTGCCCCTCATCAAGATAAGGACACCACTTTTAAAAATCCACATGAAAATGAGACAAACTCTAGCTACAGAGCAGCAACATGTCAAAATAATATGAGGGGGGAGTTTGGGGGATAAGAATCTGTAGTTCATGAAGGTACCGTTATTTCAGGAAAAACTTGGTTCGTCTTTAAAAGAGTTAATAGGACATATGAGATTAGGGAACTTCTAGGGTACCGGAGCGCTGTTTTATTTCCAACTGCCTTTGGTCATAGTCGGTGTAAAACTCCACATACTTCATGAATGCATTTCCTCACCTATCTTTTGTGACATTAATATTGCATGGAAGAGAGCCTTACAGAGAACAGCGTTATTGAGTCAATACCAGATACTAATCAGGAAATGACATGTACTTCATATAGTCAACAGTGCAGATATAGTCATCAGCAGTCAACAGCAGATATAGTCAACAGTGCAATGGCAAGGAGGAGTAGTATTACAGAGAGCACTGAAAGAAATAAAATAAGAACATTAAAGTTGGGAGTAAACCATATAAAGAGAAAAAGAACCATTTTTGTCTGTTTTAAGGATGAAAAAACAAACTGAAGGGGGAAAGTGTATCCATGGTCTCTTCACATTAGGAAAATAGGAAGAATATCTGTCAAGATACAGAAAAAGAAGGAGAGTATTAAGGGATCAGGAAAAAAGTAATCAGTAAGGCATTACTAAAGAACTTTTAAAGCAACATTAAGATTCTGTTTGCTACTAGACACATAGATTTCTGGTGGAATAGATGCATGGTGTTGATGCTTCCTCCATCTATGCTTTGCAGCCCAGGGAATGGAGAAGTAGATGAATGTGTGTAGAAAGGGAATGGTGACTATTGTTGATAGTATTACAAAACCTAATTGTGGACAGGAGTAAGGATTGCATGGCTGACCATCCATTTTAGGGGAAACACAGGTAGCTAGAAAAGAGCCAGTGAGTTGAGTGAATTAGAAGGAACTTTAGTTTGAAGTTTCTGATGAATGAATGCAAAGGGGGAAATGTGTAACTTTATGAGGTATGGGAGTGAAAATATGTGTGAAACCTTGGGATAGGAATACAGTATGAGATGTCAAGTTACCATGGTTGTGCAAGGTGTAGTTGACTGATGTGGAGTGAATATTATCATAAGTGGCGTGAAGGAGAGAAGTGTTTTCAAACCACGATGCTGTGAAGCTCCACAGTGTGATTATTAAAGTTAGTATAGATATTTGCAAATGTGGGATGGAAGAGAAGCACATAAGCTGGCTCTTGAATTTGTCAAGGAGGGAGAAAAAAATGGATCCAAGAGTTGAGGGTTTGAAGAGTAGTATAATAATAATATCATAGATTAATATAGAGCTAATACAGTCCAATGCCCATAATTTTTAAATGAGGAGGCTCATAATCAAGAAGGTATATTACTTATGTGGGAAAACAAATCTCTTAGTAGACGGTTGGGATTAGAATATAAGATGATCGACCTCTCTTGTTCTTTGTTAGTGGTGAAATGATGGCAGTGATTTTGCTGATAAGGCCTTAGGTGTACACCCCAAGGGCTTACTATAGACAGGAACTTTGCTCATAGGTAATGCAAAGCAAAAAGGTAAAATGAATGTTTGATTGTAATCCCCCCTCCAGAATGTTAACTCCACGAGGACAGCAGTTTTTATCTCATTGTCCCCCTGGTATATCCCTGATACATATTTGGTACTCAACATCCATCTGCTGGATACATGAATAAACACATTTTTAAATTTAGGATTTGCTAATCAGCTAGCTACTACTGTAGAACTATGACTCTGCTAAGGGAAGTGTTTTTTGGATACTTATCACTTCAAGTGCTAGACATTGATGGACAATAGGAATAGGTAACACTAACTGAACATACACTGTGAACTATATGGTGTACATATTTTTTCATCCACTTAACAACTCTTGGAAGTAATTATTGTAACACAGGGCCTCTAATCTTCTATTTAAACTATTTCCTACTACTAAAGCCCAATCCACAAAGATATGGTGACCTTATTGGGCAGACCTTTCGGAAGATAATTTATAAGGAGGATTAAGGATTCTCTTGGGCGAGAATGTCTCCTGAAACAAGATTCCAGGTCAACATAGGTTCATCAAAAGCCATTATTTATCAAATGGAAGGTTCTGATTTGATAGGTAAAACCTTGACCTGTCCCCAGATCAGCTGCATAGATCCATGTGTTTCCTTTTGGCCAAGAGAAAGCCTGTTGCAGTAAACAGTGTAATACTCAGAAAAATGAACAATATGATGAGGAGATTAAAGTCCCTCAACTCTTTGGACACGGACCACCAAAACGATCCATTATTGAGCAGGCTCAGGTGATAGCATTGTAGACATAAGAGGGAAAAGTTGAGCTTAGCACACTAATCTGAAAGTCTGACCTCTCAGCTTGGCCCATGGATCAGGAGCTTCAGCATCATCTGGGAACATTCAGAAAAGCAGAACCTCAAGCCCCACCCCAGGTCTGCTGATTCAGAAACTGAATTTTAACAAGCACTCCACCTTAAAGTTAGGGATACCTGGCCAAGCAGTTAATTGAAGTGGAACCTAGTAGAACAGTGGCAATGTCAAGGAGAACAGACTTGTGCATGAGTAGATGTAAGACTTATTCTTAAGATTCTGTGCTGATCTGGTAGATGGATAAAGATGCTACATGTGCAGATGAGGGAGAATCTAGATAAAATCTTGGTAATTATTATTAACATGACTCCATCTTTGTAAACATAAGTCAGTGAAGCCTAGGAAAAAACTGAGGTTTTGTCTATTTTACAAATGAAGACACCACAGCTCAAAGAAGTTAAGTAACTTGCTCAAGGTGACACAGGGAGTCTATGTCATTTCCATTCTATTGCCAATATTTTAAATGAGAAGTGACCTGGCTATCAGGAAGCACACCCTTACCATCTTCTTTCCCATAAGGAGCCAGGAGAGACAATATGGCCTTTTCATAATGAGCATTTGGGCAAGATGGCTGTTCAGGTTTAGGAAATGCCAAGTTTCTACTAAAGCAAAAAAAGGTGGAGATGGAAAATGGTAAAAGTTTGGTGGCAAAAAGGACTCAGTTGATTTGAAAGGTCACAAAAGAGACTGAGTTGACTGAAATGGTAGTTACAAAGTAGGAGTTCCGAGCATACATAGCTCACTCTGATAGCATACCTGAGAATGACAGCAGAAATCAGAGATTAGAGGCATCCAGTAGTAGTGAAGGTGGCAAAGTGGTGAAGTGACTGATAAGGATGAAGATAGAGGGGAGGGAGGAGTGTTGGCAAGAGAATGATTAAACATTAAATCAGGCATCTCTTATACAGTCCACACTTAAATTGCATAAAAAATTGGCACAACACATATATACTGACTAGAATTCTGATTATAAATAGGCCAGCTTCTATTCATGGCTCAGTGTGTTTTATAACCATAATCACATTAATTTGCACAGTGCTCCCTGGAGGCAAGTGAATAGACAATGGTACTTAAATATATATATTTCCTATCTCTCAACTGAGAGGAAGAAAGAACTTGATGAAACAGCCCACTTCTCCCAAGCTGAAATAGTTCAAAGTATATTTTTATAGACTCTAAGTAAGCCAGCTACCTTTTCAAACCATGATAGTCTTGTACTTTTGTCAAATTCCAATGTCTGATTTAATTATTGGAAGATCCTTTTAGATCTCCTGGTAAGACTTAAAGAAGAAAGAAATGAAAATTCAGGTTTAAAAATCAGGAATATTTTAAGACTGTAGTGTAGCCACCAAAGGCTGATGATGATGTCAGCATTTATCTACAAATGAAATATAGTTGTATAATTAGTTAGCAATTAAACAATTTAATTATTTTAATTACTTGAATTATTTCTTCCAATCTATTTAATATGGATGATAGGTAGTGATATTTGATGATGAGTTCTGATTTATACACCATCTGATTTTATTGTGATGAGAAATTTAATATAATTAATAGTTGCCTCAAAATGGCTCCTTCTTAGAAGAAAACTTTTCTACAAACTAGCAATGGATTTTTTTGCTTTTACTCCTGAACAATCAAATAATTCTCCAGGCCCATGAAAGAAAAACTTGTTGTCTGCTTGTAAAAATTGCATTAATTATTATAATCTACTGGACCAGTTTTCTTTTTCAGTACATTTCTTCCATTAAACTGAGTGGCCTTCAGAGCAGTGACAGTAAGACAGTGCTCTTTTCCAGCTAAAGTGTTTTCTTTTTTAAAAGGGCAGCAACACACAGCAGTTTTTGTTCCTTGTCATCTTTCCTTTGGGAGAATGACTATTTATAAATACTTGTCTAGAATACTGTGCATGTTTCCCAGAGTAAATGCCCCAGATTTGGTGATCATTTCATGGTAAAAGTCTTTGGAAATCAGCACACTTCCTTCTCCAAAGATGATGCTGCCATGTGGTATAGTAGATGCCAGCGTTTTAACGGCATTATTATGACTATTTAAAGTTTTTTTTCACATTCTGATAGTGTAGAGTTTTTCTTCGGAGAACTTTGACCTTCATGTATTTTGGTTTCTTAATTAAAATTGGGGGTGCATATCCTATACCTTACAACAGATACTGCAAACAATATCTAAGCCCCTCTTTGACTTTTCAGAATACTTAATTCTTACCTGAATTAAAACTCAGTGTATCAATGTGGAGTGTCTTTCATACTGAAGTGCTTTCTCCTCTGCTCAATTCCAAGTCTTCTCTCTGAAGTAGGAGAAAAGGAGGACACCTGAATGGAGATTGTATCTCCCTTTTGCCTACTTAAATGTAGATGATTGATACTGTTCCATTCTCTGGGGTCAGAGGAGAATGTACATTTTTAAAATATTTTAATATAGGAGAACTACTGCATTTTCAGATTTGACTCTCCTGGGGACAAACCTGTACTTTTCTTCCTCTTTCTGTGTTTGCCCTATGCTTATTGCTAACCTAAGTGTTTATGATGGCATTACTCCATCTTCAGTGTCATAAGGGATTGGATATCTTTTTTTGTCTTTCAGTATATGTGGAAAGTGAAGTATTTACAAATTTGACTCTCCTAGGGACGAGCCTTAATATTTAATTCCTTTTTGCTTAGAACTAGATGGAGCCCCTACTTATGCT
This sequence comes from Lipotes vexillifer, assembly GCF_000442215.2. Classification (NCBI taxonomy): domain Eukaryota; kingdom Metazoa; phylum Chordata; class Mammalia; order Artiodactyla; family Lipotidae; genus Lipotes; species Lipotes vexillifer. The sequence goes on along the minus strand of NW_006794958.1, from coordinate 3,689,807 downwards.
TAGAATTAAGTACAATTTACATCATTTTAAAGATCTTTACTGTCTCCACAGAAAATGAGGTGACTTCTTCCGCTCAGTCTGACATGCGTTCTATTAACAAAACTTACTTAACAACCATCTACATAGTGGTTGTTAAAGTCTGGTAATAGATGATTCACATGGATGTGGGAAAATGGGACATCAGACATGGTTAGCCGCAAGGCTGCATGATACATACATGGTCCCTAGAGTGCAGGGTTCTGAGGTATATTCACATTGAGAAGCGGTATTTTAGAAGGCATTTTGGCATCAACTTAGGTCCCAAGGTAATGTGTTTCTGGTTGAAATTTTAATCAGTATATCTGATCTAAAGAGCTAGATTAGTGTCACTTGACCTGGAAGAGGCTCTCTTTTACCTTAGTGCTATGGTTGAAAAGCTTAAAGTAATTTCTTTTCCACTTTTCTGATCCAATCACATGTAAGGTTTATCACCCCTTTTCATATTAGGAGGTTCTTCCTGGAAGCCAGCCTCCAAATGTTTTAGATAGTCATGTTGAGATTCTGTTTAAGTAAATCTGAGGTGATTTTGTGCTCTTAAACTAGTCTTCAAAAGTACTTACTTGTCCATGGTTGGAAACAATTTCCAATCTGCTGGATGACATGGTAAATTAAACCATGGAAACTCTGATTTTTAATCTGTCATTAGGCCAGTCTTATTTTAAAGACCAATTGTGTATTAGTTGGAATAAATAGGAAGTATACAGATATGTATAAAAGGAGATTATTAGAGGAATTGGCTTGCATGGTTTGGAAGCCAAGAAGTCCCACCATCTGTCGACTGCAAGGTGGCAAAACAGGAAAGCTGCTGGTGTAATTCAGTCTGAGTCCAAAGATCTGAGAATCAAGGGGCTGATGGTGTAAATTCTGATCTGAGTCTGAATGGCCAAGAACTGGGAGTACCAGTGTCTGAGGGCAGTAGAAGATGGGTGTCTCAGTTCAAGCAAAGTGATGGAACTTGTCCTCCTTCTATTTGGGTTTGAAATGGACTGGATGATGTCTCCTCACACTGGGGAGGATCATCTACTTTACGCAGTTCACCAATTCAAATGCTCATTTCTTCTGGAAGCAACCTTACAGATATACACGGAAATAATGTTTTACCAGCTATCTGGTATCCCTTGGCCCAGTCAAGTTGACAGATGAAATTAACCATCACAAGTGACAACCACTGCTTGTCAACTTGGCACCTATATACGTCACCTTAAACCATACTTAATCTCCAAACAGGAATAATAGCAAGGTTATAATTTCACCTAACATGATGTAACTATCCTACATACAACTGAAAACACTAATCCCTCCCCACAGATGAGGATGTAAAGTCCTTGAATGATGTTTACTCTTCTCTGGACATCCTGTGACTTGAACACTATAATGTAAAATTAACGATACTTAAATACTGATATAAAGTCAGTACAGCTTATGTTACATGATAAGTGGATAATAGAAGAAAGAAAAAAAGTTGTTTGCTTAGTTATGTATATATACACACACAAACATTCGTAACAAAATAAGGAGAAAAGACTCATGATAACTAGTCCTCCTCCTTAACTAGTCACATGGTCATAAGCAGGTTTTTATAACTACTTTCTTCTATTATCCATTCTATATTCCTTTTGCCTTCAGCAAGCACCTGAGATGGTCATGGTTAATTACCTAGTAAGGTGATTCATTCTTGAAGGGTCTGGGCCATTAGTAGTCATCCTTGGATGGGTTGTTGTACTTCTCAATAACTTAAGAAACATCCTAAGGGATTTCCTGTATTCTAGAAATACTCTCTCTTGCCTCCATTGTGGAGTACTAGCCCAATTTTACCTTGGGATTCATGATCATTTACCCCAGCCAACACTGTAACTCCTTTCCTTGCTTGATTCAGAAGTGTGACCAGCCAAAAATAGCCCGGTAGCAGTCTTAACTTCCAGTTCAGTGGAACCGTTGTTGTGTCTCCTGGTGGAAGCATTGCTGTCTCTGGAACTAACATCTCCAGGCCAATAGAGCATTAAGTCTTGGGAACAAGAATCAAAAAGTTTTCTAGTGGGTCCCTAGAGGTAATAGTAAATGGTGCCACTTCCATTTCTGCCCCTGATTACTGGACCTGTGAATCCTGGTTATGGGAGAAACAATGCCGTATGTTGGACAATTGATTCAAAACATATGCAGCCTCCTGAAGAACCTTGCCCCAGCCCTGCAAAGTATTGTCACCTAGCTGGTGCTTATCTCTCATGGGGCCAGTCTATTTTAAAGTTGTATTGTTTGTTTGTTTGTTTAATTAATTAATTTATTTTTGGCTGCGTTGGGTCTTCGTTGCTGCGCGTGGGCTTTCTCTAGTTGCGGCGAGCGGGGGCTACTCTTTGTTGTGGTGCGCAGGCTCCTCATTGCGGTGGCTCCTCTTGCGGAGCACGGGCTCTAGAGTGCAGGCTCAGTAGTTGTGGCTCGTGGGCTCAGTAGTTGTGGCTTGTGGGCTCTAGAGCACAGGCTCAGTAGCTGTGGTGCACAGGCTTAGTTGCTCCATGGCATGTGGGATCTTCCCAGACCAGGGCTTGCACCCATTGTCCCCTGCTTTGGCAGGCGGATTCTTAACCTCTGCACCACCAGAGAAGCCCTGAATTGTTTTCTAAAATCCCTGTTGTATAAGTATTATTGGGGATATCACTTAACTTTTAATATTTCAGTTGGACTTTTGGGGGGGAATTTTTCTTTTAGTAGGACTTAATGCTCATGGTAACAACGTGAAGCAAAGCATGAGGATGGGGAGGTTCTCAAAAATCTGTATCTGGTTTGCTCGTAATTCCAGTCTAGTTAGTGCCATTATTTACCCCAGAAATTTCTACCCTGAAAATATGACTGTCTATATTCTATATTCAAGGAGGTCATATCTCCATAAGAAGTGCATGAAGGACAGACAGTATATTTAAAAAAGAAGTCTGTTGGCCAACCATGGCCAAAATAGACCTTCCCAAATGACTGTGGGATTGCATTTCTTTGGATTTAAGTGAAGAGTATTCTTTTATTCTCTATGTATGGAGGCCATTTTTAGATGACAGCCTCCGTAAGTGTAGTTTGGGGGATTATTTGCAACTTCCATTGTAGCCATGTAATTCCCCCTCCCCCCATTGTCTCATCTCAGTACTTTACATCTGGTACCATATTGCTGGACCTAGCCTCCACTGAGAATTTCACCTCCATTTTCTAGACTTATTGTTATACTTGATATTATTCTCTTTATCCTTGTGTCCAAAATATATTGTCATACATTTTACCAGTTGCTAGAGATATATCTTATTCTCTGTACTTTTTAAAAAAGGAACTTATTATTAATTTGTAAGTTTGTTTCCTAGGTTTGCAAGTAGTCCTATCCATTGTCCATATTTAAGACAAGTTCCTTTTAACAAACTCACTTCCTTGGCTGATTTTAAAATCTAGTAGCCACCATGAAGTATGAAGGATCATGCCACTTTCCTATTAGTTCCTTCGTTATGTACACATCAGGGAATAAATGTTCTTCTAAAAATATTTTAAGAGAGAAAATAAAGAAGATACCTATTATGTTAGCTGGAATATATGATACATCTCTGGAGAAATAAGCTTATTGCAAGTAATTAGGTTTCTGGCTTCTGTCTGCTCATGATTCAAATGCTCTTAAAGAGTGAAGGCTATATATGAGATGTACATTGTTGATGTGATGTATGCAGGGCAGTCAACTGTATGTATCGTCCATTACTTATAAGGATAAGTTATTATGGGGCTTGACTAGTTCAATTGTTTGTTTCTAGAAGCATTTTAAAGTACTAAGCTGTATCATTTTTCAAAAGGAGAAAGTAATAATTTTTCTTATAAATTAACTAATATAATTGCAAATGACCCTCAAAATTTATTCGGTTAAAATGTCAAAATCAATAAATAAAAACTCAAAACCAAAAAAGCATAACACACTACTCAAAGCAGCATCTGTGGCCTCAGTTGCTTTCTTGGAGACTGCAAAGATACTAATGTTACATGAATATTGATGTCATCATAGCTGCCAGTTCTCAAGTTTCTTGTTCTAGATTGTGAAAATTCTTGAGATAACTAAGGTAATTGTTTGATTGCTTAGGAATAAAACTAATGCATTTTGAGGTTAATGACCTTACATAAAAATAATACATATTTTGCATCATAAAATACTTTTGGTAGTCATTCTGCAATAGCCATTAGTATTTTGGCAATTATTCCTACGTCATTTTCACACACACACACACACACACACACACACATGCACGCACAGAGACACAACAGTGATAGTATTATATAAGCCATTGTATTGACCCTTTTTCAAATGGGATAATACCTTTTTTTCCCTGTTTTCCTCTTTGCTTAGCTCTACTTATCTTTATCTACATCAGACTCTATCCCTGCCCCAGATGTGACAATATGTTTATAATTTCATATGTCTCACTGTGCTCATATATCATATATATGATATACATATGTGGATTTACATAGTTATAATTAAATGATCTTTGTGTAGTCTATACATGTATTTTTTTCTGTATTCTACAGTACAGACGTTTTTCATATCTATCAACATACCCAAACGCCACACTTATATGTTATCACTGTTAGCTTTTATAACCCTGGGTTCATAGTATACACATTCATTATTTAAGCATACCTTGTAGAAACCATCCATGTCAACTAGTATACCTCCAATTTATTTCTTTTAATTCCTCACATAATAAATTTGGTATTATTTATTCATCCATATACTTATTGATATCACTTACTGATAATACTTTTTTTCTGTTGATTTTTTTTCCGCCACAGAATACTATAACAAAGATCATGTACTTTATCCTTAAATTCTTTTTTTTTTTTTTTTTGGAATCAGCATAGATTTCCAGGAGAGGGCTTTTTGGGTCAAAGAGTCTGTTAATATTATCCATTTGGTTTCTAAAAAGGCTATCAAAATTCACAGTCCTCTGGCAGTATGCGAGTGTGCCCTCATATCCAGGCCATCTGCTGTTGTTATCAATTGTTTAAATTTCTGTCTGATGGATGTTATCTGATACTTTATTGTTAATTTGAGTTTGAGCGTCTTTTCATGTGCTTATTGGCTCTTCATTTTATTTTTATATGAATTGTTATTGTTGATTAGAGCTAGATTCAGATGCATTAAATGAAACACTCAAAATAATAGTGCAATGAACCATACAGACAGGTGATTTTCTTTGTTATAAAAGAAATCTAGGGTAGAAAATGCTAGTATTGGTGATTTCTGCTGTGATCTGGGTTCCGGGTCTACTGAGTGCTCTGCCCTGCCATTCTACTTGGTTCACTATCATGTGCTGGAACTTTAGCTATTAAATTCCAGACACTCAGAAGCAGGAAGAGGAATAAGTGCTTGCTCCTTAACTTTAAAATAAATCTTTCTTAAATGCACATATTCATTTTTCTTGCGTATATTACACTGGCTCAAAGGTAGGTATTGCTGCACATATTTAGAGAAGTAGTTTGCAAAATGTAGTTCTTTCTGTTTTTGACTGGGTGCCCAGTTTAAAGGCAGGTTTCTGTTACTAAGGAAGAAGGCAAGAATATACATCAGGAAGCCACAGGTATTCTCTGCCACCCATATCCTCCCCTATATTGCTAGTGGATTGTCTTTTCTCTTAATTTTTAAAAATTTATTTTATTGAAGTATAGTTGATTTACAATGTTGTGTTAATTTCTGCTATATAACAAAGTGATTCAGTTATAAATATGTATATATATTCTTTTTCATATTCTTTTCCATTATGATTTATCACAGGAAATTGAATATAGTTCCCTGTGCTATACAGTAGGACCTTGTTGTTTATACATTCTATATATAAGTTTGCCTCTGCTAATCCCAAACTCCCAGTTCATCCTTCCTCCCCAACCCCCTTCTTCTTGGCAACCACAAGTCTGTTCTCTATGTCTTTGAGTCTGTTTCTGTTTCACAGATAAGTTCATTTGTGTCATATTTTAGATTCCACATATAAGTGATATCATATGTTATTTGTCTTTCTCTTTCTGATTTACTTCACTTAGTAAGATAATCTGTAGGTCCATGCATATTGCTGAAAATGGCATTACTTCATTCTTTTTTATGGCTGAGTAGTATTCCATTGTACATATGTTCCACATCTTCTTTATCCATTCTTCTGTTGATAGACATTTAAGTTGTTTCCATGTCTTGGCTATTGTGAATAGTGCTGCTATGAACATAGGGATGCATGTATTTCAACGAACTATTAGCAAACCAAATCCAACAATGCATAAAAAAGATCTTTTCTATTAATTTTAAGGTACTTCCCTGCGACCTACATTTGCAAATATTGGTCTAAGTATAGAATTTGTTTATGTAATATTTTACTGCATAATACCGTTAATTTTCATACGGTCAAATAGCTCCATTTCTTCTAAGTTTTTTGTATTGGTTAGGAGCTTTTCCCGAATCATTGGATGTACATGCTTATATAAAGTTTTCTAAGAATATTGTTGCTTTATTCTGCGTATTTAAATATGTAACCAATATGTACATACATTTGTAAATGTTTTTCATATCTATCAGACATATCTGAGGGTGGCTAAGTTTCTAAATTATCTTTTTTTTTTTTTTAGATTCCATATATATGTGTTAACATACAGTATTTTTTTTTTTCTGTTTCTGACTTACTTCACTCTCTATTATCTTTTTTCTTAATGGATATTAGGTATGTTACCATTATGGATTAAAATGATAAAATTCACCATCTTTTTTCTCACTGAATTAAAGTACCATACTTGCCATTTATTTTCTTTTCATGTATACTGGAATCTGCTTCTGGACTTTCTCTTCTTATATATTTCCTTTCTTTTGTCAACATTCATAGTGGTCTGAGGTCATAATTTTTAGGGGTTGGCAAATTACAGTGCATGGGTCAAATCCAGCCCACTGCCTATTTTTGTAAATCAAGTTTTATTGGAACATGATTGTGCCTATTCATTTTGTATCATATATGGTTCTCTTGTGCTACATGAGGAGAGTTGAGTAGTTGTGACAAATTGCATTGCCACAAAACCTAAAATAATAACTGTCTGTTCCTCTACAGAAAAGTTTGCTGGTTCCTAAATAACTAACTGGGTAGCACTTCACCAAATTTATAGATTTTCAAAAACTAAACATCTGCACATGTTTAAATATTACATGTGTTAACTGTTTTGAGTAATAAATAAGACGACATATATAAATACCATTACAAATTATATAGTTAAATTTTCAAAACCATTTTTTGGTATCAAAAAGACTCAGTTAAGTAGAGGATTAGATAGTAAAGCATTTCATATTAGAATTTATTTTATACTATTAAGTTGTCATTTTAGGGGTAAACATTCCTAATGGGGATCATATTACATTATATTTAAATAATTTTGTTATTTTTATGACAGGAAACTTCAAGCATACATTTAAAAAATTAAAGAACTGTGTAATGAACCTCTAAGTACATATTACTCACTTTTAATAATTATCACCAAATGGCTAATCTTATTTCATTTATCCACCTAATCTCTTTTTACAACCTTAATATTTTTAAAACAAACCCCAACATCATATTATTCCATCTGTAAATATTTGAGCATGCATTGTTAAAGGTTAAGGATTTTTTTTTTTTTGCGGTACGCAGGCTTCTCACTGTTGTGGCCTCTCCCGTTGCAGCGCACAGGCTCCGGCCGCGCAGGCTCAGCGGCCATGGCTCACGGGCCCAGCTGCTCCGCGGCATGTGGGATCTTCCCGGTCCGGGGCACGAACCCATGTCCCCTGCATCGGCAGGTGGACTCTCAACCACTGCACCACCAGGGAAGCCCAAGGACTTTTTAACAAATCCACATTACTATTATCACACCTAAAAAAATACTGTTACTATCTTTATATAATCAAGTATCCAATCAGTGTTTAAATTTTTATATTTCCTTCGTAAGTTTTTTTTCATGACTGGTTTCTTCTAATCAAGATGCAAAGGTGTTCCACAAATTGCAATTAGTTGTTATTTCTTAGGTATCTTCTAATCTGTGAATTCTTGTTCCCTTTTTTCCTCCTTGCAATGAATTAATTGAAGACACTAGGCTGGTTTGTTCTTTATAGATCCCCACATTATGGATTTTGCTGGCTGCCATCTTTTTCACATATTTTTCTGTTATCTGTATTTTCTGTAGACAGGTAGTTAGATGTAGATCTGGATAAGATTCAAGTTCACATTTTTTTTGACCAGTATTAGTCATCGACTGTCCTGTGTATTCCACTTGTTTTTATCAGGAAGTACATGATGTCTGGGTTTCTCTCAAGTATGAGCTCTCAAGTATTGTGAAATTGACACATCTGTTATACAGTTATCTATCAGCTACTCACTAAATTTTGTTGGTTGTCACGGAGATTCATTATTTTATTATTTCATTAGATTCATTATCTCATTACAAAGTGGTGATATTTTAGATTTATCATTATTTCTTCATCTGTTAGCTGAAAATCATCTACAGAGTAAAACAACTCTCATCAAATATCTGTTACACTTAGGTACAGTTCTTGAAGAGGAGAAGCAAAATAAATACTTGATTCTTTCCCTTAGTTTACAAGTCATCCAAATATTTTGGTTTCCTAGCATCCTCTAAACATAATGTGTGGGGGGTTTTTTGTTGTTGTTGTTTTATTAATTACTTCTTAAGTACCACCATGCTTAAATTGCCCCAGATTTGGCTAGTAAAAGTTCCTTTTGTTACTTCTTAAGTCCTTTTGATTAGACTTCAGTGATCTTCCCTGCTTATCTGTTAAATGAGATGATCCAGACACTTCTTATATATTTTTGGACCCAGTGTGAAATCCCCTTGGGTTTCTGAGGATTAGAATTTGAAATCACTTTTCATTTTTCACATTGTTTCATAAATGTATCAATGGGAAAATACTTCATATATTTTCTCATTTATGAACTCCATTTCTCATCTTTCTTTAAATAATTCCCAAATGTGTGAAAGAAATGTTTTATACTTATTAAAAATCTCAGCTATCGCTTCTTTCTATAGCACTGACTATGGTGTTGAATCCCTTTTTTGTACGTGAAAAATGTCACTCTATGCCATCCGTTTTTATTTACTTTGTATTTCTTTGGAAAGTAATCATAATTTTAGGAATATGTATATGTATCTACATATACATATGTATATGTATCCAAATAATATAACGAGAAAAGTAAAGGAGAATATAAGCTTATTTTAGCTTTATTTTATGAATACTAAGTAGATATATCTCAATTTTACCTAAATATGAAAATGTAAGATTTACCCCAATATAAAGCTATAAAGGAAAATATGGTTTATTCTGGCCTAAGTGACTTTATCATTGAATGTAAACATACCTAGAGAAATAAACAACAACAACCAAAAACCAAAAAGCAAGGCAAAACAAGCCATAGGGTTGAAAGCCAGGTTCTGAGTTCACATTTCTCTCTCTGGGGATAGATTAACTGGTATTACATATAAATTATTATCTATTGTAAACCCCAATATCATGAGAGAATGCATAGTTGTTGTTTTTAAAAATTAGTACATTGCATAATTTACAACTGTTAAAAACTATAGATAAGTTTTGTTTTTAGGCAAAACATTTTTAAAGCAGTGATACACACACACACACACAGACACACGTTAGATAAGTAATTTCTCTTCTCCAGTTTGAAACTACATGGAAGCATCAATACATTAATGTTGACATTAGTATGTAATAATTCTAGATCCTGATCAAGAACCTTAGTTCACAAACATTTTGAAAGGACCTCAGATTAATGAAGTTTCATTAATGACATATTCCTGTATCACGGGCTATGAAAGTACCTCAGAATCGAGTCTTAGAAAGCATTTACATAAATTTTCTGAATCTTTTTTTGAAATAACTAATGTGGTTATATTCTGCCAAACGTGTGCTTAGTAGAGGGTTTCCTATTAATGCAAATGTGTTTAGAATAATAACATAAGACACTGTTTTAAGAAGGTAATGTAGTTTGCCAGAAACGAGTATAGCATAAGATGCATTTTTATTTGACTCATATTTATTTAATGATCTATAATTTAATGATTCTTAATTCTGAAAATTACTCAAAAATAACAACAGGAAATATATATTTAAATTTTGTTTATGAGTTTCCCTCTGTCAAAAGGGAAGACCAGATAGCCTGAAAAAATATCTTACTGTAAACAAAAAGAATGCTGATTAAATATGACACACATGCACATACATACACACATACACGTACATAAAAGTTTCAGGAAACTAATGGATATTGACTAAAGGATAAAAAAAAGTGAAAATAGGAACCTATAGAGATAAGCAATTTATAAACTTGCTGGTTGTTCTTGGGAAAATTTTGAGCTTCCATTTTTTAGATGGGTACATACAGTGCAGGGGACAGGAGACAAAGCCAGGACACATATAGATGGGATGACTCATAGGAAATGCCAATCTAAAACCAGAGTCCTGGAGAGTAACATGCTTAGTGAGTAAGAGAAGTAAGAAAAGATGCTTTACAGAGAGAAAAATAAAAACAAGCACTTTTCTGCCTTGAATTTAGCCCTGGGGCTATGAGAGATATGTCAATAAATACAGTCTCCTGAGAATTCAAAACCTCAAAATGAATACCATATATAAAATAGATTTGTGACCTGAATTTATCATACTTCTGGTTCAAAGCAATCTTAAACTATAAATTATTTTCAAATTAGTTCCTCATTGGTAGTGCTTATAGACAACTGACAGAAGCAATCATAGTTTCACTCTAAAGAAACCCTCCTTAACTAGAGGACTAAAATAATTTCACAGGTAAGGTTTCATTAACATAAACTCATAATAAAACATCAGAAAATATATAAGAAAAGCACTATGAATGAATGAGACAGTAGAACTAAGCAGAAGTAATAGAAACAAATAGAAAACAAAATCAGATTCTCACTGTTTTCATATTTAGATGCCAGAATGTATATATAAAACCAGTATGTATGTGTGTGTGTATATACACACGCACACATAATGGAGATATTTATCTATAATCTACCTATCTGAATCAAGAGAATGCTTAGGAATAGGAGACTATGAAAGGTGTCCAGACAGCCAGACAGGTTAGAAAAAGAACCTGTGAAACTTCAGGAAATGAGAAAAATGTTGAAAGTAATAATTCAATCAACAGCAGATCAGACACAATAAAAGAAAGAATTGGTGAAATTGAAGGGAGAACTGAAGAAATTACACAATAGACAGTAGAAATAGAACATACATGAGATATTGAGAGACATGAAGGATGGCTTGAGATAATCTAATATGTGTTAAAACAGTCTTAACACTGTTTTATAAACCAAGTATCTCTCTCTTTTTCCATATCATCTAATGTCTTTCAAGAAAGTTTTCTCAAAGGATTATTAATTTTCTCCAAAAAAAATAGTTTGAATTTTGTACTAGTATTGTTCCTAGATACCTTCTTCTAAAATTGATCTGTAGATGTTGTCATTCCAAACAAAAATTACAATAGGTTTTGTTATGAAACTTGACAGTTATAAAATTAATGTAGAACAAAACAGATCAAGAAGAACCAAGACATAGTTAAAAAATGAACATGTTTAGGTCTTGGCCAAACCCAATAGCAACAATTGTTATATAACTTTAGCAATTAATGTGACATTAGCACTGAGATATTCAAGAAAGAGTCCAATGAAGAAGAATAGAGATTTATAGACAAATCCACACAAATATGAAAAGTATTTGATAGAAGTATTTTTGCAGATC
>NW_006794958.1:3655244-3677958 GCF_000442215.2 Lipotes vexillifer | reverse complement strand
GAAAGAGTGGATTATTAATAATGCTTTAAGAACGGTTGATTACACGTGTGAAAATATTTAAAATTTGTGACTACATTATTCATGAATCACTGTTCACAAATTCCAGTTGGAGTAGAGACATAAGTGTGCAAAAACAAATCTTTTAAAACTTTTGAAGTAAATAATGGAGAATTTTTATGATATGAAGGAAAATATTTAAGTATTCATTAACAATAAACAATAAAGAAAATGTACAAACCATAAGAACAATATTGAGAAATTTGACTCCTGTAAAATTAAGATTTTAAAAATCTAAACATTTTATAAAGTACAAAGATAAGTGATAAACTTGTCGTCATTAAAAATATACTTGAAGGGCTTCCCTGGTGGCGCAGTGGTTGGGAGTCCACCTGCTAATGCGGCGGACGTGGATTTGTGCCCCGGTCCGGGAGGATCCCATGTGCCGTAGAGCGGCTGGGCCCGTGAGCCATGGCCGCTGAGCCCGCATGTCCGGAGCCTGTGCTCCGCAACGGGAGAGGCCACAACAGTGAGAGGCCCACGTACCGCAAAAAAGAAAAATATATATATATACTTGAAGATATATGTAACTGTATATGTAACTAACAAAGGATTAGTATCAGTGATATGTGAAAAATACCCCATACACAGAATAAAATCTTTAGACTTACCCTGTAAAATGGCCAAAGGCATAAATATATATTTTCCAGAAGAGGAAATAAGAATGGTTAATAAATGTATAAAAATACATGCAATATTACTGGTAATCAGGGAAATATAAATTAAAAACAAAATGAGATACCATTTCAAATCTACCACCAAAGTTGGCAGACACTAAAACATCCAGAATCAAGTTGTTAGAGTATATAGAACAATGCTTATAATTTTGCCTGCTGGTGAGAGGTAAATTGGTACAATCTCTTTGTGAAACAACTTGTTATTACCTTGTAAATTTGAGTATGTGCATACCTTATAATATGATAATTTCAACTATAGGGATATAATCCAGAGAAGCTCTACTGAATGTGGATGAGGAGATAAGAGCATTCTTGGCTACATTTCTTATAATAGAAAAAAGTCAGAATAATCCAAATGTCCAGTGACAGAACAATGAATATGTAAATTGCAGTGTATTTATACAGGGGAATACAGTGCAGCAGTGAAAATGAACTATAACTAAATGCATAAATGTGCAAAATTAATACTATAATAGAAATGGAAAATGTAAGATTCTAGAACATGGTTACTTTATGTGGGTGAGATATGGAATGGGGAGGAACAGGGGCTTGAGAGTCATATTATTATTTTTTTCTTTAGATAGTATGTAAATGGGTGCTTGTTTCTCTGTCTTTTTGGTGGCCCACATATATTTGGTCATGCCCCTCCTTGAGGATTTGCATTAAATCAAGAGTTTTACCAGTACAGCATTAATATATTATTAATTTGTTTACCCTCAAAACCTACAACATAATACTTGAGACATAATTATCATACAAGAATAGTTGCTTGTCTTTACTATTTATAACCATGTCTTTATTATATCTAAAGTATTCCTGGGTAGCAGTTTCAGATTAAATTTCTCCCTTTGCCATAATGAACTAATGTTTTACTCTAATAGAAATTTAATTTTGATTGGATAGACTTTTGTTATTTTCCAAGATGCAGGGGCAGTGGTATTTTAGATGGTTTGGTCAAATATGCTAAACATCATCATGTGTTTTCAGAACTTTTCACAGTACTATCCTGATACATTCCTCAAACTCCCAGAACATAGACATAGACTAATGGGGTTGTATGAAATATTGGTGGGGAAAGATATGTAGAGGAAGACAGATTTCCAGAATTCTCAAACTCATGAGTTACGTACCTAAAAGTTGAAGGAAATTATACATTAAAAAATGTAATGAAATAAAGAGAATGAAAAATAAACAAGTGAGAAAACATCCCCCAAATCTAGTGCTTCCGCATATAAATGGCTCCTCATTACCATTCTGAAATAGTTTGCTTAAAAATCAAAGAGGATTTCTTCTAAAACCAGAGCCTTGACATTTAAAATTTTTTCCTTTTGTCCTTCCTCTGTATTGAGTCATCAGAACATTCTATCCTCCAGTCCATTCCTATAGAATGTTTAATTGACTTTATCTTGGGTCTTAAATTAGGTTTATAACTTAGGAATCAGAATGGCTTTTTATGGCTCCATACCAAAGATCAGAATTCCAGCTCTGCCTCTCTGGTCTTTATTAATCTCCTCCTTTAACAAAAGCACCTCACATCATATCTCACATTTGGTCTTAATTTGCAGGTGGAGACAATTCTTTCAGAAGCAGATGAGTTTATAATTCTCCTTGGTTCCTGGTCAGTTTTCTCCCTGACTTCTCTCCTTCAAGTCATAGCCCTCAATGAAGTCTTTGTTCTGATGAAATTACTTTTTTGAGTTCTATTTTCTCCCTCCTTCTTTTGACCTTTATTTTTTTGCCAAACCAATTTATTTCTTAAATCCTATTCATTTTTGCTTTATACGTATTGCTCTGGGAAAAATCACAATCTCATGATATCAGTGATCATTTTCTGACTCTTTTCCATGATACTGTTTCTTAAGCTTATAGATTAGTATTTTAAGGTGTCTATAAAGAAGGATGAAAATGGTAATGATATTAGCTAGCCATTCTGGATATCATGGTTGTCCTTCTTTCTTCTCATCTCACTTTCCATTATGCCCCACCTGGTCATACTAAGCCGAACATTTGATCTTTCTGTCTTGCAGTGATAGATTCAGGAATGGCTCAGACTAGGCTTAGATGGGTCCATGCACGTACAGGACAGATTTGCTGGGCACATGTGGGACAGAATATTCTTGTGTTTGAGAACTATGAAAGTGATATTTTCTATCTCTTACTAGATGTGAACCCCAAAATGTGTAGCTTCAAATTCACTGGTGTCTATATGGTGAGGAGGGACCAGCCTTAGAGTAAAACTAACACTGCTCACTAAGGAGAGTTAGAAAACTTGGGTCCAGTATGACATTTCTGAGTCTTTGAACCCTGCTGATGCCCATCCTCACCACAGCTTCTCTTATGTCAGCTAAAAATTTCCTTATTTTAAGTCAGTTTAAGTTGTATTTTTCATTACTTTCAATCATATCCATCCTAAGGGTTACACTAGTCTTCATTAAATATCTATTCTGTGTCAAATCCTGAAGTTGACATTTTAAATATTTTATAACTCTAATAGGCATTGCTTAATAGCAGGTTCTCTCAACCTCAACAACGTTGATTTGGGGGCCACATAATTCTTTGTTGTGGGATTTTGTCCTGTGTGCTGTAGAATGTTTAGCAACATCCCTGGCCTTTACCTGCTAGATGCCAATAACACCTACCAGTTGTCACAGCTAAGCATATCTCCTGATACTGCCAAATATCCTCTGTCAGACAAAGTCATATTTGGTTGAGAAAACTATATTAAAGGAAAGCATATTTATCTTATTTACACATGAAGGGATGGAGGATATAAATGTTTAAGTAAATGGATCAAAGACTGCAAAACTAGAACATGCAAACACCAAGATTTTGCAGCCCCCAAACTTTAGTTCTTTAGCTTCATTAGTCACTGCTAAAAAGAAGTACACTTACTACATATATACTAGTTGGAAGGTGATTTGTTCAAATATAAGGTGGTTGTGGTTATTATTATTGTTAGTATTTTGGTGTATGGTACCAGTATGTTGAAAGCACAATGTTCAGCATGGTGCACTCCTACAGGAGCTACTCTTTTCTCCTAATGCCCCAAAGTGGGCTGTGTTGTCTTTCCATTTGGATGAATCTCATGCAAGTTCCACAACTTCTTCAGTCACTGTTAGATAATATAAATGCTTTTCAGGCTCTTTTACTTAAAATAACTATCTAATTTCAGAAATTAAATGGCCAGGCTAATATATTTTTCCAATTCTTCATTTTCATTTAAATTTAATTTTCTCCTCTCTTACAACTCAGTCTTATTTCAGGCTAGAAACTAGGAGGCAGAGTGGGGCTTGTATTCAGCTTTTTGTCTTTTCCCACATCCTTTCTTCTCCCCTGCTCACTGTTTCCTGGTTCCTGATCTGAGACTAGAGTTCAGAAAGGGAAGAGACTTGAAGATGAGGAAGAACTTTACTTTCTTGGTAGCGATGTTCTCTGGTATGGGTACCTTCTGGGAGATTCGAAGCTGACTTTTGTCGTGAGATACTCAGAAGCTAATCAAGGATATTGCTTTCTCTCAGTATTACAGAGTTGATGCGTTTCCTCTGGGTTGCCATGCATTATTCTTGTTTTAGCCTCCAGATATTTGTCTGTTACCTATATTTGGGTGAACTAAAATAAATCCAGTCTTGTTCACTACCAAGTATTTCATATCTGATCAGCTAGAAATAGGGCCGTTTGACTCATAATTGACAGAAGGATAACCCTCTCTACTTTCTATGTCCCTAGCCAGAATGCTAGCCTTATAGCCTCTTACCTTTGGAATTTTCCAAGCTGCAGTCCAGTGTCAGTCTCAGCCTCCCCTATAACTTTAAGATGCATGGGCCGATCTCTAGGAGCAGTAATGTATGATGATCCCTCCCTCATCGTAAGAGACAGGGAATCTCCTCCCTCCTCTCTTATATGAGATGTAAAGAGGGGAAATGCCACAACATTCCTACAAATTCCTCCCAAAAATCTCTCTGTTCATTTCTTCAGCTTCAAACCTTTTACTTAGCCTGGAAAAGGATGATAGGCCAAAAGTTACTACATACATTTTAGATCACTAATATCACAAGTACTCCGTTCGTGGTCTATCTGCTCACTGTGGAATATGGGGATGCTTGTCACTGTGGTGTTATTCTCAGTTTTTGTGACCTCTCTCAAAAATGAAAGGGAAAGTGTCCACTTTAAGCATCTTATTAGGCATAGATAAAATGTAAACTCATTGCAATGCATATAGCAAAAGATAGTTGGATTCATTTCAGGAGAACTGACTGTGGTCTTGGATCTGTTTCATTAACTCAGTGACCTTGGAGGAGTTACTTGGCCTTTTTAAGCCTCAGCTTCCTCATCTGTCAGAAGGATATCTACTTTATTAGACTTAAATGCCTGAAATAGTTGATTCACAATAAGATGGCTATGGGATGTAATTCTAGAATATGTACTTCTCTGCCTTGCAATTTTGAAGTATCACTAGCATAAGTGACCATTGAGCTTATTGAAATTAGCCAACCATATTATCAAATGTCAAGTTTATAAACCTGTTCTTTGATTTATTTGACATGGATTAGAAAGGGCAGAGAAATATGTCTTTCACTAACAACAGGCAAAAGTGTTCATTATTATTAACTATTTTAAGCCTATATTTTATAGGTACTTAACCATAGTGTACATTCTAAAGATCATAACATAAAATGCTCAATTTCCAGAATTCAAATATTTGTATACGTATTTATCATACCACATTTGTATGGGAAGGGTTCCTTTAGGTAGACATTATGGTTGGTTTCCTCAAATCCACCTCACCTCTGGCTGATTGTATAGCCATTTCAGTGACTGGCCAAAGCTCTACAGCTTAACCTTAGTTAATCTAAGGCAGAGGTAGTAACTCCACATGTCTTGTTAGCAACTGGTTCAGAAACCCACCTTTAAGCACATCAGTGATTGACATTCCACTACTGCTTTATGAGAGGACATGTGACCTACATCGGGCCATTAAAACTGGCAGAAGGTCCTTTTCATGATTGGGGAGGGGCTTGTGCCACTTCCCATGCAGCAGACAGAATTGAGAAAGTAAGGGCTTCCAGAAGCCATTGTACAACCACAGAGGAAGCAGCCTCAGGATGAAGCCTAACACTGCACTACAGAGTACAGAGCATCAGACTAGAAAGAGCCAGGATCTTCAAATACTTTTCAGAACTGCCTTTCCTCTGGACTTCCAGAATTATGAACCAGCAGAATAGTTTCCTTTTATACATCATACGAAAAGCAAAAAGAACACCATCTTTAAAAATGTGTTCTTTTCATTGTTTTACTCTTACCCTGTATTTGGGCACTCAAATCATTTCAAAGGGCTTACGTACTTATTGAAATATATCATCTTATTTGTTCTATTTCAGCCTTTCCATTTCTGCAAAGGTAGATTTTGAATGAGTGCTTTATTATTTTTAAGCTGATAGCTTTTTAAATACAGGCATATCTTGGAGACTTTTTGGGTTCAGTTCCAGACCACCACAATAAAGCAAATATCACAGTAAAAGTCACACAATTTTTTTGGTTTTCCAATGCATATAAAAGTTATGCTTACACTATACTGTAGTCTGTTAAGTGTGCAATAGCATTATCTCTAAAAAAAACAATGTACATACTTTAAAGATACTTTATTGCTAAAAAATGCTATAGTTTTCAGGGAGTAGCAATCTTTTTGCTGGTGGAGGGTCTTGCCTCAATGTTGATGTTGGATGTTGATGTTGCTGACTGACCAGGGAGGTAGTTGTTGGAAGACTGGGGCAGCTGTGGCAATTTCTTAAAATAAGACAGCAATGCAGTTTGCCGCATGGATTGACAAACGATTTCTCCGTAGTGCGCAATGCTGTTTGATAGCATTTTACCTATCATAGAAGAACTGTTTTCAAAATTGGAGTCAGTCCTCTCAAACACTAGTGTTGCTCTATCAACTAAGTTTATGTAATATTCTAAATGTTTTATTGTCATTTCAACAGGCTTCACAGCATCTTCACCAGGAGTAGATTCCATCTCAATAAACCACTCTCTTTGCTCATCCATCAGAAGCAACTCCTCATCCACTAAAATTTTACCATGAGATTGCAACAGTTCAGTCACATCTTCAGGCTCCACTTCTAATTCTTATCCTTTTGCTCTTTCCACCACAACTGCGGTTACTTCCTCCACTGAAGTCTTGAACCCCTCAAACTCACCCATGAGGATTGGAATCACTCTCTTCTAGACTCCTATGAATGTTGATATTTGACCTCTTCCATTGAATCGTAAATGTCCTTAATGGCATCTAGAATGGTAAATCCTTTCCAGAAGATTTTCAACTTATTTTGCCCAGATTCATCAGAGGAACCACTATCATGGCAGCCATAGCCTTACAAAATGTATTTCTTAAATAATAAGACTTGAAGGTCGATATTACTCTTGATCCATGGCTGCAGAACGGATGTTGTGTTAGTGGGCATGGAAACAACATTATTGGGCATGGAAACAACATTAATCTCCTTGTACATCTCCATCAGTTCTCTTGGGAGACCAGGTACATTGTCAATGAGCAGTCATATTTTTAAAAAATCTTTTTTTCTGAGTAATAGTTCTCAACAGTGGGATTAAAATATTCAGTAAACCGTGTTGTAAACAGATGTGCTGTCTTCCAGGCTTTGTTTTTCCATTTACAGAGCACAGGCAGAGTAGATTTAGCATAATTCTTAAGGGCCGTAGGATTTTTGGAATGGTAAATGAGCATTGGCTTCAACAAGTCCCCAGCTGCATTAGCCCCTAACAAGAGAGTCAGCCTGTCCTTTAAGCTTTGAAGCCAGGTGTTGATTTCTCCTCTCTAGCTGTGAGAGTCCTAAATGGCATCTTCTTGCAATACAATGCTCTCTTGTCTAAGTTGAAAATCTGTTGTTTAGTGCAGTCACCTTCATTAGTGATCTTAGCTAGATCTTCTGGATAACTTGCTACAGATTCTACATCAGCACTTGCTGCTTCACTTTGCACTTTGATGTTTTGGAGACTCTTCTTTCCTTAAACCTCATGAACCAACTCTATTAGCTTTAAGCTTTTCTTCTGCAGCTTCCTCACCTCTCTCGGCCTTTATAAAATTGAAGAGAGGGCGAGGGCCTTGTTCTGGATTAGGCATTGATTTAAGGGAATATTGTGGCTGGTGTGATCTTCTATTCAGACCACTAAACCTTTCTCCATATCAGCAATAAGGCTGTTTCACCTTCTGATCATCTGTGGGTTCACTGGATTAGTACTTTTAATTTCCTTCAAGAACTTTTCCATTGCATTCACAACTTGGCTAACTGTTGGGTGCAAGAGTCCCAGCTTTCAGCCTATCTTGGCTTTCCACAAGCCTTCCTCACTAAGCTTAATCATTTCTATCTTTTGACTTAAAGTGAGAGATGTGATACTTTTTCTTTCATTTGAACACTTTGTGTTTTTGAAGACATTGTAGGGTTATTAATTGGCCTAATTTAAATATTGTTGTGTCTCAGGGAATAGGGAGGCCCGAGGAGAGGGAGAGAGACAGGGAAATGGCAGTTCAGTGGAGCAGTCAGAACACGCATACATTTATCAATTAAGTTCGCTATCTTTTATGGGTGCAGTTTGTGACCCCCTAAACAATTGCAATAGTAACATCAAAGATCACAGATCATTATAACTAACATAATAATTATGAAAAAACTTGAAATATTGCAAGAATTATCAAAATGTGATACAAAGACATGAAGTAAGCAAATTATGTTGGAAAATGGTGCCAATAGACCTGCTCGATGCAGGGTTACCACAGACCTTCAATTTGTTAAAAAAATGCACTATCTGCAAAGTACAATAAAGTGAAGTGCAGTAAGCGAAGTGCAATAAGATGAGATATTCCTGTATATGATTCTTAAAAATACAAAAATACCCCAAGACTGTAGCATCCTTTTATAGTCATAGTGTGTGGTGTTTTTATATCTCTTATACATATGCATATTTTAAGAAATTTCTGTTGAAATTATCCTATTATTATGAGCTATTATTTCAAGTCACCCACATACAGCCTTTATTCCTCACTACTGTTCTAATCATGGCACCACTTAATTCAGTAATCTTATAACCTTCAGTTTACCTGTAATTCAACTTAACATATTCTCTCATAGTCTCTCTAATCATACCTTTTTGTTTCTTGTTTAAATCATTTTACTCTTTTTATCCTTTAAGATTTTATTATGTATTATATATACATAAAATATAGAAGAGAATATATAGAATACATTTAAATGTATATCAGTATATATCTCAATATATATGTTTAATATTGAAAGAGAAGGCAAAAGATAAACCAAACAAAGCAAATCCCTCCCCAAACCCCCCAAAATAGACAAAAACCTTTGCTAAAAGCTTTTAGTAAAATTGTGCTTGAGGAAATTATGCTAAATGAAATAAGCCAGTCATAGAAGAACAAATACTATATGATTTCTCTTGTATGAAGTATGTAAAATAGTCAAAATCATTGAAGCATAGAATAGAATGGTGGTTGTGAGGGGCTAGGGGGAATGGGAAATGAGGTATAAAATATCAGTTAGGCAAGATGCTTAGGTTTAGAGATCTGCTCTACAGCATTGTGCTATCGATGCTGCTGCTGTATTATACATCTAAATTTCTATTCAGGGGGCAGATCTCATGTTAAGTGTTCTTACCACAATATAATAAGAAAATCTAATGACAACTTCTGTTAAAAGAAAATATATTTTTTTAAAAAGTATCTTATTCAGATGATTTCAAAACATTGAAAGCCATACCTAATATGTCACATACAGTAAGACTGAAGCAGCCTTTTAAGTTTGTAACATTTTTCTTTTGAGGCCACCAAATTACAAACTAAAAACCTTTGAAACAGATTAAGACATTTATATTTCACTATCAATTAGCTGAAACCTTTAGATAAGATTTGTTCTAATATGCTACACAGAAGGCTGAAATAATTTCCATTTGGGCTTTAAAAATAACATTCATGGGACTTCCCTGGTGGTGCAGTGGTTAAGAATCTGCCTGCCAATGCAGGGGACACAGGTTTGAGCCCTGGTCAGGGAAGGTCCCACATTGCCGCGGAGCAACTAAGCCTGTGTGCCACAACTACTGAGCCTGCGCTCTAGAACCTGCGAACCACAACTATGAGCCCATGTGCCACAACTACAACTGAAGCCTGCGTGCCTAGAGCCCGTGCTCCACAAGAGAAGCTACGGCAATGAGAAGCCCACGGACCGCAATGAAGAGTAGCCCCTGCTCACCACAATTAGAGAAAGCTCGTGCACAGCAATGAAGACCCAATGCAGCCAAAAATAAATAAATAAATAAATAAGTTATTTAAAAAAATAACATTCATAAGCTCACATGAATTGACTTATACTAATTAAAAGCACAAGGACATATTAAATTACAATATGTTTTAAGTGACAATATGGCCGATTTTTTCTTTTATCTTTCTGTAATATAATAACTACACATAATTGCTTCTTATAGAACATTATAAATTTGTTCTTTCTATTGCTGAGAGTGGACATAATCCAAGTAAACATGGTTGAGACACTTAAAATCGTAAGCATATTTTCAGGAATATATTATCATTAATATATAACATGCAATAAATGAAACTCAGGAATTTATTGCTGTGATAATTATTTTCATCTGTTCACATAATCTTGTTATCCACCATATGATCATCATATCAGTTCTTAATTTACTGTTTCTCCATAGCCATAATAAAAGCTTAATTCATTCTTCCTACCCTTTGAACTTTTTCAAATCTCAGTAATCAGTTACTACCTTTCAAAGGCCCTGTAGATTTTCTAGCACCAAATTTCCCTATTTTTTCCTGCATCTTGTCAGATTATTCTTTTTTCAACAGTCCTGAATTGTTACTTTTATTGACCTTATTGATGTGGAACACCCCTGAGATATATTGCCTTGGGGCTTTGTCCTTTCCCTTTCTCACTTCATAGCAGATAGTAGTTTAGTATTAGTAATGAAGTCAGCAGTAGTTATGGTGTTTTAATGAGCACATATATGTCAGGTACAGAGCCTTGTAGTCATTCTTTCACCTAAGTTTTCTGACCACATTAACAAGATGCCTTGAATTAGTATTCACATTTTAGGGATGAAAATTGGAGGCTTAAAGATTATTCCCTAGTAATACTGCTGTTAAAGGGTATGGTCAGCATAAGAAGCCAGGGCTATCTGATTTTGGTGTTTTAACACTGGTTTCTGAACTCCCATTTGCTTGCATGGCTTTATCTGTTGTTTGGAGACAGTTGATATTTGACTGCATCTTGATTCACAAGCTTAATTCTTACGTATAATGTGGTAATTAGGTCTGGCAGAGCAAGATATCTTCCTGTCTCTTTTAACCCTTACCAGATATTTTTCATTGTCTGACAAATGGAGGCTAGTCAGTTATCTCAAAACTAAAACCCAGAAGTCATCCTTAATTCCCCACTTGATACACCATGCTTTTGGGAGCAGAACATCTTTAAAATTTATACCTTTCTTACCCTCAACCCATCTATTTGTCAGGAGCTGGTAAATATTTGCCATGGTTACTGTAAATTGCCATATTTATGTAATTATTTCAGAGAGTTTGGCCAAATACTATTGGTCTCCACTGAACCAGATTGCTTTACTTTTTAAAGTCTTTTAAGCTATGCCAGGAAACGTAAATCTACTTCATAGGACACATCTAGGTCCCTGTATGCTGAAGACACAGTCTTTTCTTCTCTGGAATAATCAGTTTACTCTTAACTACCCAATTTTATATATTCTTATTTTCTCTTATGTTAGGCTGAAAAAAACGTGTTGGAAAAACTTACTGTTCAAAATGTTAACCTTTTATTTTCTAAACAGAAAATTATGATGTAGTTGGTTGAAATTTCTCCTAAGTTATTTATTTCATAGTGCTTTTACCTAGTTATTAAAAAAATGCTTACTCTTAGAAACCCAAGCCTGTGGTATCAAGTATGACTGATAATCATAATTAATTAGATAAAAGGGCACCACATTACTTAAATAGCTTGACTTGCTATTGGCTATAAGAGTGTCCCTTTTGGAAACTCAAAAGTAAGTCTTTGCTTCTCTCAGTCATTGTTTTCAATATCTGTTCCCCCAGTTATGCCATTTTATAAGTATGATTATTCAAAGGAATCCCTGGAACTTTCACCATTGCATGTCTTTCCTATATAATGCCTTCATTTTTCTGCCACGATTTCTGTCAATAAAAACTTCCCTTTTCTAAGCCACAGTTTGGTAGAACTCAATCTTTGTTAAATAACAAATATACAATGTGAAATGTGAGTCTTGCTATTGTGCATTAGAACAAGTAACACACATGCATCCTTTCAGGAACATTCTAGTAATAATAACTAGAAGAATGTCTATAATGCATGAATCTCCATAAGGGCATTATGATGTTGAAACTAAAGCCTGAAGTGCTTCTGTATATATGAGCAGTAGTGTACTCTACTTAGTCATACCCTCTTCACAACCAAAAGAAGTTTCATTCCTTTTTCCTATACTTTTTTGACTTTTAATAGCCATCACAGGAATCAGTCACTTATCTTTCATAGGCCCTTTAGATTTTGGCACACCATTTTCTCCTTTGTCAAATTATTCTGTTTTTTACCTTTTCTTCAAATGTATAAAGCATACATTATAGTTTAACTGTTTAATTATGCATATATTGGGATTGTGGCCAAATGATCTCAAATGCAGTTATTCTCTCTCACTCCAGAAAGGCCAGTTGCAGTTGGGATTGAATTTGAGATTACTGGATAGTATGGAGATATTTACTGTCTTGTGATTTAAGGAATGGTTACTGAAAAGGGAAAGGTGGCCGAAAGACAAAGATTAAAGAGAAAAATTCACCCTCTTTACATCTTTACCCAGGGGGTGATTATTAAATGCTTTTCCTGAAGTACCAAAACAAGCTTTGTCTTTCAACAACTCTGTGTTAAGAGACCCTTAGACCTTTTTTTCCAGAATGTTTTGGAAAAAGTTCCTTGTAGAATTAGGGTTTATTGAGAGGATGACAAGTCTATTGGAAGAAAACCATCTAAATTCATTTTGGCCTTTTCTGCAATTTTGTCATGATCTGTTTCCCAAGAAAATCACTTTTGTTTCTCCTTAAGTTCTTCTTTAGGAATTTCTTCTAGGTTTAATCACACAAAAATTTTATTGGAACATCCCTAAGGAGCTTTTATTTTTTCATTTCAGGCAAAGCATCTGCTTTGTTTTCATGGCACTGCAGTAACATAGGCCTATCCTTATTTTCAGTTCAGTCTTCACTTAATAGGAAGGTTCTGGTGGTGATATTGGCAGTGTCATTCCTCTGTGTGTGGCTTTTACAGAATCTAAAGGGCTGTACCTCATTTTGGGAAATCTGCCATTAGTCACATTTATTGGATAAACGTGCAGGGTCAGCAGTCACTAAAAGTACACGCAGACAGAATTAGCTGGTGTTGCTTCTTTTTGAAGAAAACACAAATAAAATGGCTGTAACTACCTCTCTCAGAGTTCAGACTAACAACTAAAAAAAATCTATAATCCAGACTAAAATAAAAGACTAAATAGAATCACTCAGCAAAAAAAGTCTAACAGTATCTGAGCCTCATATAGATCATCTTAATGAACTCCAAGACTCTCAGAGAAGGAAAAACACACCTCTGTTTATCCTTTTCAAAAGGTCACCCCCAAAAGTTCAACTATAAAAATAAATTGAAACCCATATCCCTATCTATCTTTTAATAAGAGTGAAAGATACTGTATGATCCTTATAAATGTTTTTAAGTCCTTTAGTTAACTCTCAGATTTCCTTTGCATCTAAGAAATATAGTCTTTTCTAGACTTCTGTCTCTCTTAATTCTTCATCATTAAGAGAATCCATCAAATCTATTGCATAGGATTGGGAAAGTTTCCAAATTTTATAGCTGTCTTCTATCTTGAAGCCAAAATATTTTATGAGTCTCTTGGTTCTGATGTTCCTAACTCAGTTGAATGTCTGAGCATTTTAGATGAGAGACATTTTTATCATTCTGACAAAAATGGCAACTTGAATTTTAATGACTCCATCAAAAATTGATCAAGTATGTTGTTTCTGTGAGGCCTTTCAAAAAATGAACTTACTAACCAGCAATTCTAAAGACCCATCCATATTAGCTTAAAAGCTCCCCTTCAGTTCAGTACATGAATTAACTGTTTATTCACATATGGCATCTTTTAAAAATGAATACAAATTGCAGTTAGAAATCTAGAATGAAGGTTTCCAATAGTAAGCTAGCTTTTTGCAATTAATCATTCAATCAAACTATCAAAAACTGTATCCCTTATCCTCATTTTTTTTAGCAGTAAGAGTTACCTATTAAGTACAAGAAAGAATATTATTTTGAATGAAAATACTTCTGTAACTTCAATAATTTATTATCTTTGTTAAATAATGTTTGAACATCTCTTGATAAATAGTTCTATGGAAGAGATGATTTTTTTTAATTAAAGGGTTTTTTCCACACCCCAGTTTTAAATTCTATAGTTATAAGTTCTCCATGTATAATGTTCATTTTTTTTAATATTTAGCAATAATTTTAGAGTAATACATTTTTAAACATCTATGATTATCATGGAAAAATTTTAAGAAGATAATATTTTGTTGTAAATAAGTGAAAAATAACTCTCTTAATGAGACAGTTTTCTGAAAGAATATTAACAGTTTTAATTGCTGAAATTACAGTAGTTATAAATTGTCTTAAAACATGAGAATTAATCTTCCTAACCCAATCTATAGTCCTTTTTGCCCCAATTCTGTCTCTGATATTTGAACATTACACTTGTCTTTTTAATCATCAGTGCTATTCATTATTATATTATGTATACAGATAAATCCATAGAAAGCAATAGGCTCTTTTTTTAAGTGACTGTCTGCTGATCTTGACCTTTTATTGTACAAAGGTTATGAAATGCTAATTAAACTCTATAGTTGAAAAATAAAGTCAGAATTGCTTACTACCACTTCAGCAGATATTAACCACAATAACTCCCTTCAAGCTCTTAGCTGTATGCAAACTTACTTTTAGCAAAGTTGGTTAAATTTACAAACATTGTAGTGACTTGTAAGTCTGTAAGCCTGGAGTACTTTGATGAATTCTGAGATCCATAGTGCATGGATCTTGCAAGAAGATGGGTAAATAGACATAAAGTATCATAAATATTAAGTTTATATTATAGGGAGCCTGAAATATGATGGACCAACCAAACTTAGGAGTCAGGAAAGTCTTATCAGAGGAAATGCAGTTTGAGTGTGGACTTGGTGTATAGGATTAGTTATAACATGGGTAGTATTTTGTGATTTTTTTAAAGCTAACATTCCAATTTTTTAATGTTAATACATACTATATAATTTTCACTTTTAAGGTTAGAACATATTGTTCTAGTCACCTCTTTTTCACTTAACCATTTTTCTGTTTTTGAACATTAGTTCTTTCCTATTCCTCAATTTACCATTATAAATATATGTGTAATGAATATCTTTTAAAGTATATTTTTCATTAACATAAACCCCCAAAATGATATTGTCTGGCAAATTCTTTGGGACGTTGCCTTTCCTTCTGATTGTTGGTAAGTTCCTATTTATATTTTTGTATGTTAATTGAACAAAATGTTCACCACTGATCAGTACATGAGTAGTACCCAATAGGATGCCCTGCACAAACTGGGCATTTGTTATCTAGATGTTCAGTTCAAAAATGAGAAGAAACATTGTTTTTATATAGCCTAGTGCCTTCCTTTTTATCAAAAAATATATTTGATAATGCAAGAAGTTAATTAACTTGTCCAAGAACAAAACAACAGAAAGTGTGACGAACTAAGATCTGAGCACACACAGACTGCAGGTCTTGTCATTCTATTTTCCTTTAGCTCAAGATTAAAATGATCTAAACCTTTTTCTTAAAACGTCATGTTTTCAGTTTAATATGAATTTAGGGAGCCATTTTTTCTATAAGTTTGTATCCAATATCTGAAGTGCTCACCCACTTTTAAAATTAGCCTCAAACTTACCAGATTTGATACTTTTCAAAGGTAAGCCCCCTCTATGACTCCAGATGTATTCCAGGCTTTTGTGGAAACTCTTCACTTACATGATCTCATTTAATTCTCATGTAAAATAGATGAGATCACTGGTGCTTAGGTAAAATGACTTTTCCCATAATCATAAAGCTTGTAAATGATGGAGTCATAATTTTCAAATGCCGATTTTTTTGTAGCACAATGCTTATAAAGGCTTGGCATCAGACAGATCTGTACTAAGTTCCATTTTTGCCTCTGCCACCATTCTATTCTAAAAATCTCATGTATGTCATGGACTAAGGAAAACATATCCTAATTGGTTTATCTTCTTCCACATTAGCCAGAATAATGTTTTAAATTGTTATAAGTAATTATAAATTATTATTATAAGTTACATCAGTTTGATCGTGTAACACATTCTTAATTTGTTTCCCTCTTAGTCTCAGTTATTTGAGCTAAATTTAGAAGATAAGTTAGCTAGGCAAAGAAGAGTGATAAGGATATTCCATGTTGAAGAAGCATCCTAGGCAGAGGCCTCACATATCCAAAAGGCAAGTTGGTTTGAGGATCTGTAAATATAATTAGAGATTTTAAAGTTGTCTTCAAAGGGATGTGGTTAGTATGCATACAGCTTAGGGCATGAAGAATGGTGGGAGACAGATGCTTATGGGACTGTGTGCCATATTAGAATTTTACATGTGACACACAATTTGATTTGCATTTTCTAGAGATAATCTTTATGGTGGTGGTGAAATGAAAATATGGAGGATATGTTGTCTTGTGATAAGACAGGAGCATGGATTCCATTTATGAGGCTGTTGTATTAATGCAGGTGAGAGATAGTGAAATATTGAATTACAATAAAGGTAGTGAGGAATGAGTGCCAACAGAACTAGGATATTAAGATTATGAGTCAAGAAAACCTTATTGAAGATTGTAAGTCAAGAGAACCTTATTGATAAGATAAGAAAATTTTCATCCTAATTTTGAGTGTTCACTACCACTAAATTATTACATTAATTAAGAAGTGGCAGGTTGGGAAACCAACATATATTTTAACAAAACGGTCTCAAAAATGGTAACTTCAAGCCAACATCAGTATGAATACATGCACATTTTGAAACTATGTGTCTAACTTCCATTTCCATATTAAAATATATTTTCTGTTCAGCTTATCCAGATTTGATATGTTGAGATAAATTTAAACATATATTGAGCTTAGCTATAAAATAAATTAGAAAAAGCGTGCATAAGTGATTTACCAATTCAACTCCTATGAATTAAATTTCCAGTTTATTTCTTATTACTCACATCCTTTCTAGGGCTATCAATTCCCTTCTTCTTCTTTTTTTTTTTTTTTGCGGTACGCGGGCCTCTCACTGTTGTGGCCTCTCCCGCTGCGGAGCACAGGCTCCGAACACGCAGGCTCAGCGGCCATGGCTCATGGGCCCAGCCGCTTCGCGGCATGTGGGATCTTCCCGGACCGAGGCACGAACCCGTGGCCCCTGCATCGGCAGGCGGACTGTCAACCACTGCGCCACCAGGAAGCCCCTTCCCTTCTTCTTTGACATGACTTAGTTGAAGTTTCTTGTGCCTGTGTAGCTTTTTATATAAATCTGAAAAACAGAGTTGAATGGAAAGAGATTTATAAGGAGTCAGAGATTCTCTACTACAGATAGTGGCATGGCCTAGTGCAAATGACTGTTTACATCTGGGCCTAGGAAATGACATCAAATAACAGTGCTACCTGCCTCTTTAAGACTGTTTTGAAGGCCAACCTAAATAATGTGTAGAAAAGCTTTGAAAATAATAAAGTACACAAATAAAATATTAAACTTGGCTTTTATTTTACTCTGAGCTCAGTTACACCTAGGCAGGACCATCAGGCTAATGCCTGCAGTCACTAAAGAAGAAAATCAAATTGTGCTCTTGCTCAGAGACTTAGAGTTCAGAGTTCATAGCAAATAGTAAATTAATAGTAAAATTCAAATGCACATATTTTTAGAGTTATAAAGGAAGTTACAGTTCCCTTGGTCAAATGTGAAAATCACAGACTAGAACATATTGAAAAAATAATTAAAACTGTACCTCCCCCATACATATATGTGTTTGAGTAGAAACATATTGCTTCTTGATAGTCCTAAGGAATGAGGTAAAATTTCTCATTTATATTGTCTTAAGTATATATCCCCTTATAAATTTAGTGATGATACCTACATGTATTTATCTCATCACTTTGAAAGAGACCTCTCTCCAAGCAGAGCTGCACTCTGAGGGTGCAGGAAAGTCAGTTTGCCTTTGAAGAAGGACTAGCGTAAACCTGGCTGCCTTATTAGAGGCAGTCCTGTAAGGATAGTAATACTTGGAAGCATCCTCATGACCATCCCCTCCAACCTTAAATTCCACACAAGAATGTCATCTTGGGGAATTCTCTGGCTGTCCAGTGGTTATGACTTGGTGCTTTCCCTGCTGGGGCCCGGGGTTTGATCCCTGGTCGGGAACTAAGATCCTGCAATCCTACAAGCTGTGTGGGGGGCAGGGGGAGGTGTTGGGGGGAGAATGTCATCTTTGATATCCATATAGGATGAACTTCTCAGCAAACAATGAACTCACTGCCTCCAGGGCAGCCCATCCTCATGTTAATAGCATGTTCTTAATGTAGCTCTTATCCTTCACTTCAAATCATGTTCTCTGGCATTAACACCCCCTTCTCCCACACCTTACAAAGGATATTTGAAGATATCTTCCCTCTATCTTACCTCTTCCCCAAGATAAAATTCCAATTTTATTTTTCAACTATTTTTTATTTGCAGAGTTTGGGATTGGCCGTAGTTTCCGTGGGTATTTGTCTCTAAACTTTTCAGCAGAATTCAGAATGAGATGTACTGTATTACAGATGTTGTTTGATAAGGACCAAATAATTCACTGCAACTATTAAACTTTTTCTGGATGTTCCTTTTCTATTAATGAATGCTGAGATTGCAGCCCTGAAACTGTTGACCCTTAGGATCATGGAGACGATTAACACCTTTAAGTGCGTTTCACATAAACTGTCCTTAAAGATCTATCCCTCACCCTGCACTTTAATAGTTTAGTTTCTGAATCTAAGCGTCTTTACCTTTGGCTCTATTATGTTTCATTTTGATGGTCTTGGCTCATCCATTAAACCTATGGAGTCATTTTTAAATCCCAGTTTTGTGTCAGTCATGGATTCACAGACTTAATAAGCACTGTTTCTTATGTACTTTTGCAAGTCAGTGTCAAAATGATGAACAAGAAAAGACCAAGGACAGCAGGGTTACTCTCTAATGAAATTATGTATCTGAAAGTGCTATTTTATATTCATCTTTGGTTCTGTGTCCTTCTTTCTGTCTTTTATACATGCTAGTTTATAATCTGACCTTATGTGGGATTCCTCCTGTACAGTCTTCATGGTTTCTTTAACTTTCTTTCCAATTACCTCTTTATCATCACATCATTTCTAATTGCATCATTTGGATTTTACTTTTAGGATTTTCTTCGCTTTTTGAGTCATCTTTTCTCTTAGAAACTTTCACAAGAGGTAACTTCTCTGAGTTTTTTAGTATATGATTTTCCTTTATTTGCAGTTGAAAAATTTTTAATTTGTATTTCTTGAGTATCTGTTTTATGTATCTGAGTGTGCTTGATGCTGCTGGGCATGCAGTTACCCATATGATGTTTCGGGACCTCAAAAAGCTTGTAAGACAGTAGGAGAGCTAAGGCACATGATGTACCATTAGGGGTACATCATAAGTGTGATACCTCTCACTCCATTCTCTTAGTTCTTCCCTATAGTTGTAAATGTGGCTTTAAGTCCTTCCCACCCACCCGCTCAAAGGAAGTACTCCTCATGCTTCTAGATATTTTCTGTACCCATATTGCCTATTAGCATGTTTGCAGTGATTCCAACTTCCAATCTCCAGGTGGTCCTTGGTTCTTCTGAGATTGCTCCAAAATCTTCTTTTAAGCCACTGTGAATCTAATTTAAAATTCCTCAACAGTTGCCCAGGATTTACAGCCTCCTATTCAACTCATTGACTTTTGTCTAGTATATATGCTATAATGTTCTTATTGTGACCATTATAAAGCATGCTCAATCTGTCTACATACGTTTTTATTTATACAGTGTTCTCATATATACTCATGAGGGTGTGCATATTAGAAATATCTACTTTATCCATATATGCATAAAGTAGATATTTCTAATATACTGTGCATATATACTATGTAGGTATTTCTAATACACTGTATATCTAGTATGCCTGTGTGTGAGTTGAATTTACTTAGACCATAAATTCACTTCTTTGGATCTATAAATTTCCAGTAGATTTATTTTTTAATATAGTTTATTTAGGATTTTGAATAGAGCTTAAGGTAATGAATTAAAAACAAAGAAACAACCACTACCACAACAAAACACAGAATGATTCCTATCCATACACACATTTCCTCCCACTCTTTTAAACCACCTCACATTTCCCAAGCACCAGAAATCCATATTTTCTTTTATTTTTTGGCTAATACAGGTAAGAGCAGCTAGAGAGACTCTGTTCAACCTCAGCCCAGCAAGGCACACACCAGTTGGATAAATTACCATATACACATTAGTGGTGCGAGACCTAATTCTTGTCCCTTACAGTAATGCCACTGATGTGCTCTGGTACCCAGCACAAGCAACAATGCTGTACTTTCATTGACTAATGGATTTAAGTTTTTTTTTTTTTTTCCTAGTTTTCCTGGAGACACTGTATTCAAGATGTAGTTTAATAAGGACTGAATAATTTACTGAAATTGTTAAATTGGTGTTCTGGATATTCCTTTTCTATTAATGAATGCTGAGATTGCAGCCTGATACTGTTGCCTCATAAGGGTTATTCCAAGACACATGATGTACCATTATGTAGATTCACATGCAGTTGTGAGAAATAATACAGAGAGATCCCTATGTTCCCTATACCTAGTTTCTCCCAGTGATACATCTTGCATAACTGTAGTATAAAATCTAATGGCTCAACCAGGAAATTGACATTGCTCTAATCCACTGACCTTATTCAGATTTTACCAGTTATACATATACTTGTGTTTATATTTAGTTTTCTAGATTTTATAACATATGTAGGCATGTATGAACACAGTCAAAATACAAAACGGTTGTATCACCATAATGCCTCCTGCTACACATTTGTACCCCCAGCTGCCTCCCTCCCTCATCCCTAACTCCTATCGATTATATTTAATTTTAAAAGAAGTGTACTCATGTATTACTTGTATAATGAACATTAATAAGCATATGGGACATGCATTTTCTCATCTGCGTATTAAAAAATGATCTGGCTTCTACAGATTTCTACATGAGTCAGAATTTGAAGAGTACATGTATAATATATACATGTTTTGAAATTCTGTTAAAATGTGCTTTAAAAATTTTTATGTTTAGAGGATGTGTACAGTATTATGCTTTCTTTATGAACTCATTTCTGATTGTACCTGCAAGAGGTGAGGTTGTAGAGGAAAGAAAAAATGAAAGGAGAGAAAGGGAAGTGTGTGTGGGGGGGAAGGAGAGGTGAAAGGATGGAGGGAGGAAAAAGCAGGGGGAGGATGAGAACCTGTATATATAGAATGTCTAAGTAAAGTGATGCATCACTGAACAAAATGGTCAGAGATCAGATGGAGACAAAGCACCAATGCCAGTATGGACTAATGTTAAAAACTTGATATCTCAACCTGATATGAAACTCTGTTGGTACTCTGAAGAAAGAAGTGGAAAGAGGGCAGAATCAGGTAGAAATAGGTTGAAATGTAGAGGGTTTTGTTTTATATAAAATATAAAGTCTCTCTCTTTTTTTTTTTTTTTTTTTTGCAAGTTATAGTATTTGGGCACTTGCACTCCTCACATCCACAAGTATGTGCATATGTGTAATACACAAATAACATTCAAAATGATGCTATGATGTAGGGATTATTATAACCATTTTAAAACTAAGAGACAAAAGTTTTAAGTAAATCAAGAGTCACAGAAGACAGGGAGGCAGGGAAGTAATGGAAGGATGGAGGGAAGGAGAAAGGGAGGGAAGGAATGGGGGACAGGAAATAAGAAAGGAGTGAAGGAGGAAAGAATGAAACACTGTATGTAGATACATATAGTTAAACGTTGTATTAATAAGAACTTACTGATATTCTCTTAATTGAAAAAGATCATTACCAAGGTGACACACTGACATGAAGATTATGTGACCATAGTATCTGTCTGCTGACTTTCCCCTAATCACTAAGAGCAACAAGAATGTTGCATTTTATTTTTCCCTGTGTTCAAGGGAACAGAGCAGGACTGACATTTATATTGTCAGAACAGACCATGATCTAGGACAGGAAGAAGTAAAAGGACAATTCTCTCACTTCACCAAGGGATAAGATGTGCCACTCAAAGTTGTCTTTAGGAAAAAAAAAAATGTTTCCTGAACTTTGAAATTCAAAGAAATTTCAAGGAAACTCTTAGCAGAGAAAGTTTATCTTGTGAAGGATTTATACATTGAAGTATTTTTTGTTACTATTTTGGATTATTTTGGTTCTGTCATGTAAGAAAATATTAGTTATGCAAGGAAAAATACTTCATTAGCTCTATAATCTTCATTGGGCCTTATTTTACATTTATTTATTTTTGTATAAGACTTTTGCAAACAAAATCTAGTAAATAAACTTTATGATTAAAGTCAAATTGGGATAATGCATTTGGTTTCTTCACTAAATCAGTTATTAGTTTAGTATCTGATGTTTATCATGAAAAATCCATTATATTAAATTATCATTATTAAATTTAGGGAAGGATTCAGTTCCTCAAAAAAAAAAAAAAAAAAGCAAAGCCAACA
>NW_006794958.1:3624794-3654931 GCF_000442215.2 Lipotes vexillifer | reverse complement strand
CCAAAAAAAAAAAAAAAAAAAAAGCAAAGCCAACAACCACCTCTACCCACCCTCTCTGCCCCTTCCAAAAATGCCCTTCACCTTGGGTTGTATCTTATTGAAATAAAGCATCACTTGAAGTTATTTTCTTGAGTTGTTAACAGGAAATTGCAAATGCAGTAATAAAATTTTTAGGTCACCAGGATTTATGTTTTATTTAACTGCTGAACTCTTGCAATTAGAGGAAAGGAATGATTAGTTGTTCTCATTTACCATGTGACATTTACATTAAGGAATAAATGCTCTAGTGGTGCATTAATTTATTTATCATATGATCCTGGATGTGTATAATAACTTGTAAACATTTTCCTATAGCTAAGTATATGATACGACACTTTTATCCAATAACACAAATGCATTTCCATATTCAATCAGTGTCTCTAATTTAATTTTTTAGTTAGGTTTAGCAGTGCTGCTGATGAGGCAAGCTTGCTTTAGTGATAGTATTTATCTGAATCTTTCTGAATATTTATGCATTTAAAAAACTCATTTATGGGCTTCCCTGGTGGCGCAGTGGTTGAGAGTCTGCCTGCCGATGCAGGGGACACGGGTTCGTGCCCTGGTTCGGGAAGGTCCCACATGCCGCGGAGCGGCTGGGCCCATGAGCCATGGCCGCTGAGCCTGCACGTCCGGAGCCTGTACTCCGCAACGGGAGAGGCCACAACAGGACGCGCAGGCTCAGCGGCCATGGCTCACGGGCCTAGCTGCTCCGTGGCATGTGGGATCTTCCCGGACCGGGGCACGAACCCGGGGACTCTCAACCACTGCGCCACCAGGGAAGCCCTAGAATTGCTTATAAGATGTTTTATTTCAACATACTGTCATGAAGAAAAGGAAATCTTTATGAGATCACACGGGAAAATTGCTTTATTAGAATCCCAATCTAAAATCTGTTTTCGGCATTGTTCTTGCCAAACAAAATACATGGACCAAAAAAAAAAAAGAAATAGCACCTTTTTTGGGGTTTGTTTACTATAGAATCTATAATGGTTTTCTGAAATCCTCACTTACATTATGAGATATAAAAGCATTGATTTGGAGTGAGATGGCCCTGGTGAAACCTCCAGTTTTGCCAGGTACTAGCTCTATCCCTGCTTTATTTTGTATAGCATTGTATATGAATATATATTTTTCTCATTTGATTCCTGGGAGAATTGATTTGGATAACACATTTTTTTTAGTAGCTAGCACATCGTAATTTCTTAATAAAAGATAGTATAACAAAAATGTTATCATTAATAAATTATGTAACCATACATATAAAGAACTTTCTCTGGGGAATTTCAATTAGATGGGATTGTATTAGTTTCTATGCTTTTCATGTTAAAATGAAGACAGAAAAACCCTTGATCATCGATCCTTTTTTTTTCCTTTTGTTTAGCATAATAATTGGAAGTACTTATAATTTGCTATCCTAATGCACTAATATAAACCATAATTATAAATTCACATTTATTCTTGCTGTAGTAGTAAATACTTCCTCATTACTACAGAGAAGGGAAAATAATCAGAGTTTCAAAAACAATGAGGTTTTTTTGGCTTAAACATTTTAGTTCTAAGAACTTATTATATTTATATATTATTCAGTCACGCATGTGCGTAGATACATGGATGTTGGTTATACCATTTTTATAATAACAAAATCCTGGAAATGATAATTTTCAATTGGGACATATTATGAGCAGATTATGTTGTATTCATATGATAGATATTGACTGATGGAAAGGATGGTGTTGATGATAGAAGGTAGAAATTGAATAATCTCCATGATATATTAAATGAAAGGAATAGGACAAAACAGCATAGAAGATTCTTATGTATGTATAACAATCTACACATGCACACACACTTACATATGCATGAGATATTTCGGAGAGGATGTTCTGAAATGTGAAATTGGTTCTTTCTGAGGGGGATATATCTTGCTTTAAAGGGTGATTTACTTTTACTTTTGGATTTCTTATATTTTTACCATGTATATATAAATGTAAAATTTAGTTTAAAATATTCATGAAAGGAAATAAATGAAAAGGCAGACAATAGCTATCTCAGATGTTTGGCATATGATTGATTTATATCTGTGGGGGGGTTGTGTCTGATTTATTCTATAATTTTATAATAACATCTTTCATGATAAATATAAATTTTAAAGACAGATAGGATTGGTTCACAGATTCATAAAAATAACTTGTAATAAATAAAGTGTAATGTACTTTTATTCAAATTTACCATTTATCTGTGTATTGATTTTTAGCATTTTGGAATAAATTCTGTATTAATTTAGCAATAGTTTAACTTTCTTTTTGAATAAAGTCCTAATTATTGGGTATGTCAGGACAATGTAATCACCCTCTTAAATTCTGGCTTTATAAGACCATTCATACATCTTCACAAATGGAGATAGCAGTAACAATAAACGAAACCTGAGTCATCCTTGTGTCATCTTCTGTCTGTTTTTTATTCTTACCCTTTGGAATTGTATCACTCCTCATGTTTGCCTCTTCAGATAAAATAAGTCATAGCCAAAATAAAATCAAAATGCTTTTATTCATTTCAAGAACATTTTTTAAAACAGACTGTTTCTACATTAAAAATGACAGTGATTGAATATCAGTTGGTACTATTACATACATCTTAGGGGAAAGAAAGTTAAATATTGTGTCTGATAGAGGTAGGTAGATTATTATTTAAATTGACATGGAACCCTCAGAAAGGTAGAAATTAGCAATCTGCTGACTTGAAGTTAAAATATAAATGGCACGTCTGTATTTTTTCCCTAGACATATGGTTGACATAAATGGATTTTCCCTATTTAAGAAAAAACAGGCAACATGACAAAACTATTAGCTCCATGAGGGCAAAACTAATGTGATTCATTCACTGCTGTATCCCCAGCATCAGGTATCTGGTACTTAGTAGGTGATGATTAGTATTTGTTGACTTATGCAATTTGTTTAACATTAGCCTACATGTTTAATTAATTGAAATACAAAGAAAATTGAACTATGATGTATCTTTTGATTGTTTAAACTGTTTTCAATTATGAGATAAGAAAATTTCCAAAAATGAAAAGCAGGCTGCTGACATATCTATTGGAATCAGAGCATATTGCACATTCCACTGGAAAGCCTTATTATGCAAATCTATTTAAATTCTGTTTAGTGATATTCCTGATAGAGTTTGAAATCGATCACACAGTTAACAGCAACTTTATGTTTCAAAGATACTTCATAAGCATATTTTGATATACTTTTTTTGTGCTTGTCTCCTTTGAAGAGTCCCTGTAACCATTCTGCCAGGTGTTGGGAAGATATGTAGTAGCTGAGCACCTTACTTCTGTCACCATCCTCAGAATCAACTTTGGAAATGCTTTCACCCTGTCCGTCTTCTGCAGCAGCCAGGCCGAGTGCTGACTCCTTCTCAACAGTGAGGAACTCTTCAGACTCCAGAAGTAAGTTGCTTGCATTCAGTTTGATCATTGGCCAGTGGGTTCAAAAACGCTTAGGGGAGGCTAAATAGAAATCTTGCAAGTTAATATACAAATTAAAAACCAGCATCATTCATCACTGATTATTTCATTTATTTTTTGAGTCCTGTCTTTCTGGAAATACAAAGTCTACCACATTGTATGTTGCTAACCTATATATTTATGGAATCTGCAGATTTTTTTTTGAGATTATTTCACCTGTGTTATCGTGACTCATATTTGAAGCCTTGAGGCATACACAAGGGAGAGATTAAAATAATAATGTTTGCACATGAATAAACAGATTCAGACTGACCAAGTATTTTCTCAAAGTTGCTTGGCTAATGAGTTATGAAGATGGAATAAAATCCCTGGTTTTTTGATTCTTAAAAATCGAGTACTCTTTCCAGGCCTGTGATTTCTAGTGCTACATGGAGGGTAAGCGACTGGTGCTAGAAATAGCACTTTTCCTGATTGGTTGATTTACTGAATGATATGTTCTCTGTGTCATTGGAGGAGAGTTATGGCAGCCTATAAATATTCATACGGAAAAACTAAGGAAAAGGGAAATCACATGTATGATAATAAAATGAAAAAGAGGGACATATTACAAATTATATAACATAATTATTGTGTACTACCCAAAACCAAATTCCCAGCTACATGTTTATCTTTTGGCTTGCTAATTACTGGATAAATCAGGTAAACACATCAATTACATGATTATATTGTCAGGATTTAAAAAATAAAGACAATTTATTTGGAAAAGTTTAGACTTTCCTGGTCCATGTATAAGGTTCTATCATTTTGCCATTTTTCTGGTTTATTTGGTTTGAATTTGGCATGTTTATTTTTTTCCTTCTTCTCCCAAACACTTGATATAAGCATCCCTTGCTGCTGTTAAGGGTATATTTGTATCACAAAATGACCACACAGAAAATGATTATGTGTGCATTTGTATAGGGAGCAGAAGTTTGATATAGCCTAGATTGTCTCTCAGTAATTAGGTGCTTGGCAATTGAAATTTCCTTGAAGGGAATGGGTAGGAGATACTTAATAAGCTTAGTTTTATTTTGCAATATATTACAGCTTAAAATGCCAGCAACAAACAGGTCCGTGTCCTTAAGGGAACATAGAGACTGTTGTTAAGAATTTATTTATGAATCAGGGTGCTACGTTGTATAAGATTTAAAACAGGCAGCCAGTATATCGTTGCTAGTGTACTCAAAGTAATATAGAAGTTCTACTTTTAAGACATAAACAAAAGGATATGTTAGGTTATATTGAGGTTAATTCATTATAACTGTAACTGTAGCATAAAGTGATGAGTCTGAGTATACAGAAGATAGATTACAAATCATTATTTTAGTGTAGGGTTTTTCTATGTATATTTTATTACGTTGTGCTCCTTTTGTACATGATTTATTCATTTCTCTTAAGAATTGCTTTCATGGCTTTTTTCCTTGAGCTTTTAATTAAATAAAACAACTTGAGGAAGACATTCTACATTTTCCACCTTTTACTTTTCTTAAAGAAATTGAGGATCATCTCTGAGCCTGAGGTGATTTCACACATTATGAAGATGTGGAATGTATTGGGTTTATTTCTTAAAGGCAACGTCACAAGAAATCCCAGAGAGTTTATCTGTCCAAACAATTAATTAGATAATTAACGATTTTTTGTTTTCCACAGATAAGGGAAACATTATTTATTTTTCTTTTTCTAAATAAACATCTGACTTTATGAAAGCTGTTAGCCAAGGAGATATATTTACTGACATAGATTCCCTAGTGTAAATCACAAGACTTTGTGAATTCAACTACATTTTCATTTGCTAATAGCTATAATCAAGGCCAGAGGATTTACTTAATTAACCTGGCAATAGAAGGCTAAACAGAAATAATTTATATATTGAAAAGGACACTTCTGAGTTAATGCTTAATTCAATTTTTTTAATTACCAGTCCATTAGTCTGTAAAAGTAGAGCCTCCTTTTCCCTATTAATTTTTTTCTTTGGAATAACATTAGGCTGAAAGTCTTGCATGGAATTAATCACGTTTAAAAAAGAGAAAGTAAATACATTCCTAATTAGGTTCCTCAAATTTCAAATAGCTCATTGAAAATTCATAGCACATCCATTAAAATCCCTTTAAAAAACTAAATGGGATACTGGGAACTTTCTTAGTGGAAGCAAAAAATATGAATGGAGAAGCAGTAAAATAATGTGGGAATGGAATGCCTGTTTGTTATTAGTACAGGACTGTTGAGATGGTGGTGGTTGCTATGATGGTTATTTTTCTCATTGTGGCATCTTCAATTAGTCTTGGCCAGTAAGTAGTACTTCTGTCTGTTTCTGCTGTTCTTGTTTAGCTAAAGCACAGATAAATTTAAAGGAAAACAGTAATATCTGAATAGGAATTGTGCATGCCTGTGTAAATATATAGGTATGTATATATTTATCTAAAGATTGTTTACTATGCACATAACAGCAATGATAATAACTCTACAAGGCTAGTATGTCTTCTAAATATTAAGGTATCCTTAATGACATTAAATATATAATATTTAAAACACTTATTTTTCTGAAAAAAATTCCCCTATACTTAAGACTTGTAAATTATCGACTCTGATAACATTTATTGACAGTGGCTTAGCCCCTCATCATAATAATGACCAACTTATAATCATTTGACACTTTCTAGTACTTTTTAATAAACATTAATTTATTTGATTATTATATTATTTCTATGAGGTAGCTTTGAAAATTTGAATATGCTCTCAACCAGTTTTTTTTTATGCTTAATATCTTTAGGTATATATGTATATACTTGAAATCATTCCAGATTCTTGAGCCACAAAAACATAGATAGAGAATTAGTGTTATTGATAAGACAAAGTAATATGCTAAAGTGGTTACATGAATTAGGTTCAATAATCCTGACAGGTAGAGCAGAGAGTAAACATGTTATATCATGCAGTGCTCATTTTAAAAGAAGGGAGAATAAAAAATTTCTCAAAGGAAGCAAACTTGCTAATGACTCTCACTTATGTACTTAGTGCCAGTTAATTCCAAATTGATATACCTAATCACCTAAGTGCCTTAATCTAACATGTTGTAAACTAAGCTCTTGGCCATCTCTACAAATATACTCTTTTGATGGATTTGAGCTCAGTAAATGACATCATCATGTACCAGAAAAAATAAGAATCCTCTTTTCACTCCTCTCCTTTATTCCACAATTTGGTCACCTAATCTGGTCATATTTCCCTACCAAAATTTATTCTTGAATTCATCCACTTGTCTTCATTTGGGACCATCAGTACCCTGGTCCCAACTACCATAATTTCTCCCCTGGACTACTCCAGAGGCCTCCTGAATTATCTGCTCACACCCACTGATGCATCTATTCTGTCTGCTCTCCATAGAGAGCTTTAAAAAATACAAAATTTAGATGACACACCTCTCTGAAGACCATTCCCCTTAGAACATTCACCAAGTTTCTTTTCCTGGCTTACCACACTCCCATGGGTTAGCACTTTTTTGAATGCCTCCAGCTCATCCCTCCAACTCATCTTTCCCTGCATTCTAGATGCAGAGGCCTTTCAGTTTCTCTTTCCTGTCATGTGACCTCCAATGAGGTCTTTGTACTTGGTTGCTTCTCCCTAAGCAGATCACCACTCCCATCTCCTTTTTGTCTAGTATATCAACACAGTAGTTGCTTCTTGAAGGAAGCTTTTCTTGCTCCGCTTGATGAGATCATCCTTTTATTATTGGGTTGGCCAAAAAGTTCGTTTAGGTTTTTCTGTAACATCTTATGGAAAAACCCAAATGAACTTTTTGGCCAACCCAACTATATGGTCTCATAGCGCCATATAACTGTAATTCATTAAATGTTATATCTCTTTGCGCAGTAGTATGACTAATACTGATATCCCTTCCAGATGGAAAAAACTATAAGGTCACAATCCATGTCCATTTTGCTCAACATTGTGACCCCTTTTTTTCCTTTAGGCACTGTGAACACAGGCATAGACTTCCCCCCCAATCCCCCACCGCCCCGTGTGTGTGTGTGTGTGTGTGTGTGTGTGTGTGTGTGTGTGTGTGTGTTTTAAGAGAGAAAAATCCCTGAGATCCAAAAAAAAAAAAATCACTGGAGTATCAGGGAGAGAAAATTATAACAGACAGGAACTGTTACTGGAAAATTAGTACTTAAATTTTGCCTTTCTGCCAACTTGGGTTTTTTGTTATTGTTATTTTGTTCTTTGCCTTTCTTTAGTGACTTATTGAGACAGTTTTCCTTACAACTGTTATGACATTTATTATAAAGTTCCTGAAACTCTGATTCACCTTACAAGAGCCAGACTTCTTTATTTCTAGAACTAATAGCATTTCAAGTAGTGGCATAAGCTTATTTTACTTCTATACTAATAATGGTAAGTGTTAAATATGAATGTTCAAATGTTTAAATATGAGTGTTAAATCCAAGGCATTGGTTGGTAAAATACA
Organism: Lipotes vexillifer; assembly: GCF_000442215.2. NCBI lineage: Eukaryota > Metazoa > Chordata > Mammalia > Artiodactyla > Lipotidae > Lipotes > Lipotes vexillifer. The sequence goes on along the minus strand of NW_006794958.1, from coordinate 3,646,919 downwards.
GGTAGCTTCTCTCTATCATGTAAAACATGAGCATTCTTTTGCTTTTATTTTAGAAAAGAAAGATTCCAAGGACATCAACTGGAACAAAATTTTTAAGTATCAACTATTAGATCTCTTCATTTGTTTTTGCACTTTTTTTGTCAGAGATTGACCCCAACTTACTGCATGCTCACCATTCACAGCAGGTGTCTGAATTTTCAGTGCCCTTATCCTGCCACCCTCTCCCCGTTTTAGTCTCAGCATCATTCTTCAGGGTCTTGTTTTTTAATAAGTGATGGATCAAGACCCTGTCCTTGCTGTTATGAAGCAGGTACAAATGAATCCGACTGAAATTTTTGTCTAAAAATAATTATAAATCAGTAGAAGAGGTAAGAGTATTACAGTGCAGAAAGAACTAGCAAAAGATAAATAGTGATGAAAAGCTACACATAGTCATGTTCAGTGTAAAAAGAGCTTACTTGCATCTGAGATTATGCCAATGTAATTCTTACCAGAAGTAGATTTTGTCTGGGCTTCAGAGATAGGTTTCAACCTTGGACTATTGTTAATGTGCTGATGTGTTGTCTCATTTAGGTAAAAATTCCAGAAGCTAGAGAGAGAATGCAGGTTCTCCCCAAGTACTTAAGTACTGACACCAAAATTTAAAATGTCTTAGCTGGCAATATTTGATTTAGAAAAGCCTCTGCACTCTCTGCCTACTGTTAGTGTTGGCCCTGTGAGTTGCTAACACTACAGCTCTTACTGTGAGGAGTCCTGGGAAGAGGTCTGAATAAATGCTTTGCTTTAGGAGATAATGATTACTTTACATTTAGGACCAGAAGAAATTAATGTCATGTGGAGAGTACTCCTGGCAACTGACATTAGATGCACGGCAACAATCTTAATTGCAAAGCATTGGCTATGAAACCCATTGGAAAAAATCCGGTTTGTATGGACCCAACCTTACCCAGTTTATTGTGATGAGCACCCTGTTCCACTGACTATGCAGTTCACCTCCCTTATATCACTGGGCTCTGCACTAGGAGTATTTTAACATATGTCAGATTTGGAATTCTCTGGGTAAACCGAGGCATCTCTCCATCAATATTCAACAGTGTGTGGGAGACTTTACAGAAAAGGAAAAAATTGGCAGTACAAAGACTTCTTTTAAAAAAATTCATGATTTACCATGGGAAGAAACTCACAGACTGTGAGAAAATGTGTATGCTATATTGGTCATAAACAGTAACTTAATATTGCTCATGACATAATATGAGGGAGGAAATAGTGAAATGTATACTTAGAACTACATGGAAAGATGTGTAAAACTCAGGGACTTCAGAGACATATCATTACCAGCTGAAAACATTAATAATATAAGAAAACCTAGAGACTTGATTTTGAAAACTGCTAACTTAGATAATACACTTAACTTAGATAATATGGTTTTGACACAAAAGTATTTGGTACCTAGAATGTTTAAGAGCATCAGTGGTGCTAAAGATATTTTATCACCTAGAGGGGATAAATAAAGCACACCATTGGGGGTGCAGACAAGCAGGAGGTGATGTTTACGATAACCTCTTCCATCACCCCTGGTTACATATATAAAGCTGGATGGATGATAACTGTGACATTGCAGGATGGTAGCTTGATCTCATTTGTTTAATTAATTAATGGACTATTAGGAATGTTAAAGGTATAAGTTACTTGACATAAAACACATTTTCTGTGTATTTATATGGTAAAAGATCAGGTACATAAGATTTGGCAACTGAGGTGAAAGCTCTGTTGCTGAGGTAAAAGCAACTTTTGTTTTAAGCTGTCTATTCTTCTCAATGTTGGGCAATTCTAAATCCATAATAAGAATCTGGCTTTCTTTTTGATCACTTGCATGCAAATTTGGATTACTATGCTAAATTCTGAAGCCTTAACATACTGTTTAATATCTGGAAAACAAATTACTTTTAAAACCTGCTTACTTTTTTATGTCTTGAAGGTAGAGTTCTGTTACAGGCAAATGAGTGCCTTTTAGATTATTTCAATACCTGCCACAATAATGATTCTAACACAGAAATAATCACAATTGAAAACGTGCATTCATTATTTTTAAAGAGACAGAAAGATACACTTTTCTGTAATAAGAATTCTCTACTCAAAGGAGAGGACTGAAAAGGAAATTCTTACAAAACATTTTATATGTAATTTAATAAAATGTTTTCATTTTATCAGGGTTATATTTTGAAGCACTTTTCAATATTTCTTATATGCGTCTTGAAATGAAATGGTAGAATCTCAAAATTTTAGATCAGGTTTAATTAAAGAATGACTCTATATATAACAATTACAGGGATAATGAGCAGACCTATGTCATTCATGGATTTTATTGATGCAGTTATATGTAAATATCCTCAGTCTGGAAACTGGTATCCAGGAATGAGTGACATAATAGTGAGCCTGGCAGACATCCACCATCTGAATCACTTCTTGGATTTGTCCTCTATTCATCATAACATACAAGGAACTTTTATTAAAGGTATAGAGAGATTCTTTAAACCTCTTCAGCAATGCTCTGCTACATTTTATTGGTAGTTTCACGGTGGTATTCCTGATTTCTAGTACTTGGGGAGAAAATCCATATATATGACTCCTCATGTAGTTGTGCGAGGGTATTTATGAAAAGAGATCTATACTGTTCCATTATGAAAAGTAATGATAAATAAGGAAGATATTTAAGAAAATGTCAAGTAAGAATCTAGCAGTCAGTAAGTCTAACTTATCCTTACCCAGTCTTGTTAGTATCCTTATCATTATTTTGCCACATGATACCCATGTGACAGGTAATATTTTGTTCTCATATATTTCAAACCTCAGAAATTATCAAGTCTGTGCTCTAGATTCAGGCAGGTGTTTTTCTCAAATAGGTTTTTTTATGCTTTTGTTTCACAGGCTATTTCTTGAGTCACCTTCAGAAATAAGTCTAGATATTAAGAAAACAGTAACTCTAGTCTATAAGATGTACTACTATATGAGAAACTTTTATTTAACCTACTCCAAATAAACCAAAAGACCACTTATTTATACATTTTGCAATGCACTTTTATGCAAGATACTCATATGAGAAGTAGCAAATATCAGGGATTTACTTTAAAAATACACAGATCAAATACATTAAAAATAATAAGAATGGCAATTCCAAGGCACCAGAAATCTTTAGGAGGAATGGTTAGTTATAGAGATTTATATCTTATTTCTCTTTTTCATATTTGGTGTGTTTTGATATGCTGCAATTCCTTGAAAATTGGTAATCTTTGCTTAGGACGTATAGGAATTTTCACTTCACTAGAATGTAAATTAACCAGCATTTCATAATCATTCTGAATAAATAAAAGTTTACTAAAAAATTGAAAATGAGAATAAACCTCATAATGTTTGATTAAATTTATACAAGTTATCTTGTATCACATAAACAGTTCTTGTTGAACTTTCTTCCATGTTTCAGGTTTTAAATAAATTCCTTAGATATTATGAAATATTACTGTGTCTATTACTTTGGAATTGCCATATTTGATATGGGTTGCTTTCTCATTCTTATATTAACTTGAAATTATTTGATATATTAGTAACATTGAAAATCTGTGCAAGAGTTTATTGGCCTTTCAGATTTTCTTTTTGGTGAAAACCTTTGCTAAACTTTATATTAGGGTGTGTTTTCTTACCAGATTGTAGTAGTTTTTAAAAATATATTTTGCATTATAGTCGTTCATGGATTTTTTGGGTCATACACATATTGCCCATAATCTATGGCTAGTGTTTTCACTTTCATAATGTTACACTGTATTCATCAAGGTTCAGGGGTTGAGGTGGGAATAAGATTTTTCCTTCCTAAATCAGACACAGCCTCACAAGGTATGAGTCATAAACAGGCATGCTTCAAAGTCTGCATCTGAACCTTGACACTCTGCAGGGCTTAAGAGGGAGGTATATAGCTAATATTTATTACCATTCAGGAGTGGTTTGCATACACTAAAGTCAAAGGAGAGTGAGAGTTGTGAAATTGTTCCTGCAGCTTTCAGATGCCCAAGGAAACTTGACCCTTTCCCATCCTCAAGGGAAATAGCACTTCCATCAGAGGATCTACCAGTAAAATAGTGGTGAACTGGATGAGATTATGTTGCCTCAGACTATACTGGAGAGATGGCCATTAAGCATCCCCTTTTATGGTATCAGCTGAGAATATTCCTGGATCTTAATTAGTGTAGGTCTATGAGAATTCTGGGGCTTACCTACACTAGTAACCCAGAGAGAGTTTTTAAATATAAGTGCTACTGACACATTTAACATTTCACACACAGTATGCATGCCTTAATTCAACATAGTTTAATGTCATCAAGTTTCATCAGCTTTTTAAAATATTTAACAGTTTCAGTCTTTAATTTTAAGGGACAGTGCAGTGACCAAAGGAAGTAAATCATTTTTACGAAGAGAGATATGCACAAAGGACCCCAAGCTCTAGAAAAGGAATTATCTCAGGAACTCCTTACCCAGATAAAATGTTTTCATTTTAATGTGGTAAAATTATCAATTGTTTCTTTTGGTTTGATATATGTGTGTGTGCTTTGTGGGGGTTTTTTTGCATTGTTTAAGCTATTGTTCTCTGCTATTGAAGAAATAAAGATATTTTTCTATGTATTCTTTTAATATTTTAAAAGTATCTTTACATTTTTTTAGATAGTGTGGAAATTATATTATATTTGGAGTTCTATTTTATTTTGTCCATGCTGGTAACCAACTGTCCTGATTATTTATTGAATAATTTATCCTTTCCCTATTGAATTGAAACTCTAACTCTGCCATTCACAGAGCTTTCATATATGCATAGATATATTTCTTGATTTTCTATTTTATTTTATTGTTCTATTCATCATACTTGCACAAATACCATGCTGTAATCTAATTATTCTACTTACATCTTGATAGATTGTAGGATGAATGAATCCACTCCTTCCATTCCTCCTTCACACTTGACTTGGCCAATGTTGGCTCTTTATCCTTCTGTTTCAATTTTGGACATAGAGAAGTTTGATGAAAAATCATGTAAATTTTACTGGAGTCACATTTACTCTAATAATTTTTAGTTTGGGAAGAAATATTTTTTCAACTTATATATATATATATATATATATATATATATATATATATATATATAATCTTTTACAGGTCCTATAATAAGGTTTTATACATTTCTCCTTATATGTCTTGCATTTCTCTTTTATTTCTTTACAAGATTTTGTGCTTTTGCAAATGGACTTTTAAAGCGTTACATTTTCAGCTGATTGTGTCTGTATAGTAATGTTGCTTTTTAATCATTATATCTTCTAAGCAACTTTGCTGAATTCTTACTGGCTTTAGTAGTTTGTAGTTTTTGAAATTATGTGATTTTATTGATAATATCTATAAAATAGCATTATTAAAATTTCCCTTATATTTCCATTATCTAATTGAACAGGTTAGGATCTCTTATACCGGTGAATACAAATGGTGATCATGGCCATTCTTATATTTTCTCTCCTTTAAGAGTACTGTTTTTCATGTTTTGTCATAGTGTATGATGTTTGCACTAAGTAATTTTATGGTAAGTACCAATTTAGGGTACATGCACTTTTACAAACTAGGGAAGCACAATTTTCCTTTTCATCATTTTCTTGATAATGAACGTTATGCAGTTTCTATTGTAGTCAGTTTTAGATTTTAATGGATCATGATAATGGAGCTCATCAAACCTTAAGTCAGTTTACTGCAGTGTGAATATGATATGCCTTAGTGTAGATTTTTTTGGTATTTGTTCTGTGTGGAGTTTTCTTAGCTTCCTGGACCTGTAGTTTGGTGTTTGTCTTTAATTTTAGAGATGTCTTGGCCAGGATTATTTCAAATATTTCTCCTGATCCATTATCTCTTTCTTCTCCTTGGATTTTACAGTTGTGTGTGTTTCATCCTTTGAAATTGTCCTGCAGTTCTTGGCTATTCTGTTTCTTTTCTTTTTTTCATTCTTTTTTTACTTGTAGTTCAGTCTGGGACGTTTCTATCGACATACCTTGAAGCTTACTCTTTCTTTCCTTGCCTGTGTTCAGTCTACTCATGAGTCTGCTAAGGGCATTTTTTGCTGTTATATTGTTTTTTATTTCTATCATTTCTTTTTTGATTCTTTCTTAGAGTTGTCAACTCTCTACTTACTTATTCTTCTGTTCTTGCATGTTGTCTACCTTTTCCTTTGCAACTGTTAACAAATTAAACATAGTTATTTTATTCTTATTTTGTTATTGAAGTATAGTTGATTTACAATGTTGTGTTAATTTCTGCTATACAGAAAAGTGACTCAGTTATACATATATATTCTTTTTCATACTCTTTTCCATTATGGTTTATCACAAGATATTGAATATACTTCCCTGTGCTATACAGTAGGACCTTGTTGTTTATCCATCCTATATAGAATAGTTTGCATCTGCTAATCTCAAACTCCCAGTCCTTCCCTCCCCAGCCCTCCCCCTTGGCAACCACAGGTCTGTTCTCTATATCTGTGAGTTTGTTTTGTTTTGTAGATATGTTCATTTGTGTCATATTTTAGATTCCACATATAAGTGACATCAAATGGTACTAGTTCTTTCTCTTTTTGACTTCACTTAGTATAATAATCTCTAGATCCATTCACGTTGCTGTAAATGGCATTATTTTGTGCTGCTATTTATAAATAGTGCTGCTATGAACACAGTGGTGCAGGTGTCTTTTGGAATTAGAGTTTTGTCTGGGTATATGCCCAGAAGTGGGATTGCTGGATCATATGGTGACTCTATGTTTTAGTTTCTTGAGGACCCTCCATACTGTTTTTCATAGTGGCTACACCAATTTATGTTCCCACCAATAGTGGGGGAGAGTTCCCTTTCTCCACACTCTGTTAAGCATTTGCTATTTGCAGACTTTTTAATGATGGCCATTCTAACTGATATGAGGTGATACCTCATTGTAGTTTTGATTTGCATTTCTTCTATAATTAGTGATGATGAACATCTTTTCATGTGTTTGTTGGCCATCTATATGTCTTCTTTGGAGAAATGTCTATTTAGGTCATCTGCCCATTTTTCGATTGGGTTATTTGTTGTTTTCTTATTGAATTGTAGGAGTTGTTTGTATATTTTGGAAATTAAGCCTTTGTCAGTCGCATTATTTGCAAATATTTTCTCTCAGTCCATAAGTTGTCTTTTCGCTTTATGGTTTCCTTTGCTGTGCAAGAGCTTAGAAGTTTGATTAGGTCAACATAGTTATTTTAAATTCTCTCTCTGATAACTACAATATATGAGTTATATCTGAGTCTTGTTCGGATGCCTGCTTTATTTCTTCAGTCTGTGTTTTTTCTACCTTTTGCCATATCTTGTAAGTTTTTATTAAACATCAGATACGTTGCATTGCATAATAGGACCTGAAATAAGTGGGACCTTAATGTGAGGATTTATATTCATCTGGCTAGAGATGAATTTGTTTAGTATTCGCTGTAGCTATGGGTGCCAGAGGCTTCAGATTCTTTTGCAGTATTTGTTTTTGTCTGCCCTAACTACACGTTTCTCTTAGTACTCCTCATCAGAAAAAGCCTGTGTCTTACAGCTACTTCAGCTGTAATACAATTTTATTTTACTAGACCTCTGTTGTGGTGCTAGCAAGAGGAGAAAGAAAAGTGTTCTGTAATCTTATAATTAAATCTGTCTTCAGGTGAGCTGTGACTCATGGCTGACTTTCACAAGTGTTTCTTTGGTGTCACAGCTGCCCACCACCACCCCACCCCATCCACAGAAATAGGTGAGTCAGAAAGCTAAATATGGCTCAAGTGGTTAAGAATCACTTCTCACAGGCACAGAGACAGGACTTATCTTTGATAAAAATCTTTGCTTTTGAACGGGAAGCTCTTTTTATGGAGAACGTGTAATATCGCCATTTGCATTTTCAAAAAGATTTTTAACACCTTTACTGGAGTATAATTGCTTTACAATGTTGTGTTAGTTTCTGCTGTATAACAAAGTGAATCAGCCATATGTATACATATGTCCCCATATCCCCTCTCTCTTGCGACTGCCTCCCACCATCCCTATCCCACCTCTCTAGGTGGTCACAAAGCACCGAGCTGAGCTCCCTGTGCTATGCAGCTGCTTCCCACTAGCTATCTGTTTTACATCTGGTAGTGTATATATGTCAGTGCTACTCTCTCACTTCATCCCAGCTTACCCTTCCCCCTCCCTGTGTCCTCAAGTCCATTCTCTATATCTGCGTCTTTATTCCTCTCCTGCCCCTAGGTACATCAGAACCATTATTTTTTTCAGATTCCATATATATGTGTTAGCATACAGTATTTGTTTTTCTCTTTCTAACTTATTTCACTCTGTATGACAGACTCTAGGTTCATCCACCTCACTACAAATAACGCAACTTCGTTCCTTTTTATGGCCGAGTAATATGCCATTGTATATATGTGCCACATCTTCATTATCGATTCATCTGTTGATGGATACTTAGGCTACTTCCATGTCCTAGCTATTGTAAACAGTGCTTCAATGAACATTGTGGTACATGCTATTTTTGAATTATGGTTTCCTCAGGGTATATGCCCAGAAGTGGTATTGCTGGGAAGTATGGTAGTTCTATTTTTAGTTTTTTAAGGAACCTCCATACTGTTCTCCATAGTGGCTGTATCAATTTACATTCCCACCAACACTGCAGAAGGGTTCCCTTTTCTCCACACCCTCTCCAGCATTTATTGTGTGTAGATTTTTTGATGATGGCCATTCTGACTGGTGTGAGGTGATACCTCATTGTAGTTTTGATTTGCATTTCTCTAATGATTAGTGATGTTGAGCATTCTTTCATGTGTTTGTGGGCAGTCTGTATATCTTCTTTGGAGAAATGTCTATTTAGGTCTTCTGCCCATTTTTGGATTGGGTTGTTTGTTTTTTTGATACTGAGCTGCATGAGCTGCTTGTATATTTTGGATATTAAACCTTTGTCAGTTGCTTCATTTGCAAATATTTTCTCCCATTCTGGGGGTTGTCTTTTCGTCTTGTTTATGGTTTCCTTTGCTGTGCAAAAGCTTTTAACTTTCATTAGGTCCCATTTGTTTATTTTTGTTTTTATTTGCATTTCTCTAAGAGGTGGGTCAAAAAGGATATTGCTGTGATTTATGTCATAGAGTGTCGTGCCTATGTTTTCCTCTAAGAGTTTTATAGTGTCTGGCCTTACATTTAGGTCTCTAATCCGTTTTGAGTTTATCTTTGTGTATGGTGTTAGGAAGTGTTCTAATTTCATTCTTTTATATGTAGCTGTCCAGTATTCCCAGCACCACTTATTGAAGAGGCTGTCTTTTCTCCATTATATATTCTTGCCTCCTTTATCAAAATAAGGTGACCATATATGTATGGGTTTATCTCTGGGCTTTCTATCCTGTTCCACTGATCTATATTTCTGTTTTTGTGCCAGTACCATACTATCTTGATTAATGTAGCTGTAGCTTTGTAATATAGTCTGAAGTCAGGAAGCCTGATTCCTTCAGCTCCGTTTTTCTTTCTCAAGATTCCTATGGCTATTTGGGGTCTTTTGTGTTTCCATACAAATTGTAAAATGTTTTCTTCTAGTTCTGTGAAAAATACCATTGGTAGTTTGATAGGGCTTGCATTGTATTGAATCTGTAGATTGCTTTGGGTACTAGTCATTGGGTATAGTCATTTTCAAAATGTTGATTCTTTCAATCCAAGACATGGTATGTCTCTCCATCTGTTTGTATCATCTTTAATTTCTTTCAACAGTGTCTTATACTTTTTTGCATACACGTCTTTTGTCTCCTTACGTGGGTTTATTCCTAGGTATTTTATTCTTTTTGTTGCACTGGTAAATGGGAGTGTTTCCTTAATTTCTCTTTCAGATTTTTCAACATTAGTGTATAGGAATGCAAGAGATTTCTGTGCATTAAGTTTGTATCCTGCTACTTTACCAAATTCATTGATTAGCTTTAGTTTTCTGATAGCATCTTTAGGATTCTCCATGTATATAGTACGTCATCTGCAAACAGTGACAGTTTCACTGCTTTTCCAATTTGGATTCCTTTTATTTCTTTTTCTTCTCTGATTGCTGTGGGTAAAACTTCCAAAACTATGTTGAATAATAGTGGTGAGAGTGGGCATCCTTGTCTTCTTCCTGATCTTAGTGGAAATGATTTCAGTTTTTCATCAATGAGAATGATGTTGGCTGTGGGTTTGTCATATATGGCCTTTATTATGTTGAGGAGGGTTCCCTCTATGCTCACTTTCTGGAGAGTTTTTACAATTAATGCATGTTGAATTTTGTCAAAAGCTATTTCTGCATCTATTGAGATGATCATATGGTTTTTATCCTTCAATTTGTTAATATGGTGTATCACATTGATTGATTTACATATATCGAAGAATCCTTGCATTCTTGGGATAAACCCAAACTGATCATGGTGTATGATCCTTTTAATGTGCTGTTGGATTCTGCTTGGTAGTATTTTGTTGAGGATTTTTATATCTATGTTCATCAGTGTTATTGCCCTGTAGTTTTCTTTTTTTGTGACATCTTTGTCTGGTTTTGGTATCAGGGTGATGGTGGCCTCGTAGAATGAGTTTGGGAGTGTTCTTCCCTCTGCTATATTGTGGAAGAGTTTGAGAAGGATACGTGTTAGCTCTTCTCTAAATGTTTGATAAGAATCTACCTGTGAAGCAATCTGGTCCTGGGCTTTTGTTTCTTGCAAGATTTTAAATCACAGTTTCAATTTCAGTGCTTGTGATTGATCTGTTTATATTTTCTATTTCTTCCTGGTTCTGTCTCCGAATGTTGTGTTTTTCTAAGAATTTGTCCATTTCTTCCAGGTTGTCCATTTTATTGGCGTATAGTTGCCTGTAGTAATCTCTCATGATCCTTTGTATTTCTGCAGCGTCAGTTGTTACTTCTCCTTTTTCATTTCTAATTCTGTTGATTTGAGTCTTCTCCCTTTTTTTCTTGGTGAGTCAGGCTAATGGCTTATCAATTTTGTTTATCTTCTCAAAGAACCAGCTTTTAGTTTTATTGATCTTTGCTCTCGTTTCCCTCATTTCTTCTTCATTTTTTTCTGATCAGACCTTTATGATTTCTTTCCTTCTGCTAACTTTGGGTTTTTTTGTTCTTCTTCCTCTAATTGCTTTAGGTGTAAGGGTGGATTGTTTATTTGAGATTTTTCTTGTTTTTTGAGGTAAGATATTATTTCTATAAACTTCCCTCTTAGAACGGCTTTTGCTGCATCCCATGGGGTTTCGTCATCATATTTTCATTGTCATTTGTTTCTAGGTGTTTTTTGATTTCCTCTTTGATCTCTTCAGTGATCTCTTGGTTATTTAGTAATGTATTGTTTAGCCTCCATGTGTTTATATTTTTTACAGTTTTTTTTTCCTGTAATTGATATCCAGTTTCATAGTGTTGTGGTTGGAAAAGGTACTTGATATGTTTTCAATTTTCTTAAATTTACCAAGGCTTGATTTGTGCCCCAAGATATGATCTATTCTGGAGAATGTTCCATGAGCACTTGAGAAGAAAGTGTATTCTGTCTTTTTTGAATGGAATGTCCTATAAATATCAATTAAGTCCATCTTGTTTAATGTGTCATTTAAACCTTGTGTGTCCTTATTTATTTTCATTTTGGATGACCTGTCCATTGGTGAAAGTGGGATGTTAAAGTCCCCTACTATGAATGTGTTACTGTTGATTTCCCCTTCTGTGGCTGTTGGCATTTGCCTTATGTATTGAGGTGCTCCTATGTTGGGTACATTAATACTTACAATTGTTATATCTTCTTCTTGGATTGATCCCTTGATCATTATGTACTGTCCTTGTCTCTTGTAATAGTCTTTATTTTAAAGTTAATTTTGTGTGATTTGAGAATTGCTACTCCAGGTTTCTTTCCATTTCCATTTGCATGGAATATCTTTTTCCATCCCCTCACTTTCAGTCTGTATGTGTCCCTAGGTCTTAAGTGGATCTCTTGTAAACAGCATATATACGGGTCTTGTTTTTGTATCCATTCAGACTGTCTATGTCTTTTGGTTGGAGCATTTAATCCACTTACATTTAAGGTAATTATCAATATGTATGTTCCTATTCCCATTTTCTTAATTGTTTGGGGTTTGTTATTGTAGGTCTTTTCCTTCTCTTGTGTTTCCTGCCTAGAGAAGTTCCTTTAGCATTTGTTGTAAAGCTGGTTTGGTGGTGATGAATTCTCTTAGCTTTTGCTTGTCTGTAAAGGTTTTAACTTCTCCATCGAATCTGAATGAGATCCTTGCTGGGTAGAGTAATCTTTGCTGTTGGTATTTCCCTTTCATCACTTTAAATACATTTTGCCACACCCTTCTGACTTGCAGAGTTTCTCCTGAAAGATCAGCTGTGAACCTTATGGCGATTTCCTTGTATGTTTTTTGTTGTTTTTCCCTTGCTGCTTTTAATATTTTTTCTTTGTATTTAAATTTTGATAGTTTGATTAATATGTGTCTTGGAGTGTTTCTCCTTGGGTTTATCCTGTATCATACTCTCTGTGCTTTTTGGACTTTATTGACTATTTCCTTTCCCATATTGGGGAAGTTTTCAACTATAATCTTTTCAAATATTTTCTCAGTTCTTTTCTTTTTCTCTTCTTCTTCTGGCACCCCTATAATTTGAATGTTGGTGCGTTTAATGTTGTCCCCAGGGTCTCTGAGACTGTCCTCAATTCTTTTCATTCTTTTTTCTTTATTCTGCTCTGCGGTAGTTATTTCCACTATTTTATCTTCCAGGTCACTTATCCAGTCTTCTGCCTCAGTTACTCTGCTATTGATTCCTTCTAGAGAATTTTTAATTTCATTTATTGTGTTGTTCATCATTGTTTATTTGCTCTTTAGTTCTTCTAGGTCCTTGTTAAACGTTTCTTGTATTTTCTCCATTCTATTACCAAAATTTTGGGTCATCTTACTCTCATTACTCTGAATTCTTTTTCAGGTAGCCTGCCTGTTTCCTCTTCATGTGTTTGGCGTGGTGGGTTTTTACCTTGCTCCTTTATTTGCTGCGTATTTCTCTGTCTTCTCATTTTGTTTAACTTACTGTGTTTGGGGTCTCCTTTTCACAGGCTGTAGTTTCATATTTCCCATTGTTTTTGATGTCTGCCCTCAGTGGGTGAGTTTGGTTCAGTGGCTTGTGTAAGCTTCCTGGTGGAGGGGACTGGTGCCTGTGTTCTGGTGGGTTGGGCTAGATCTTGTCTTTCTAGTGGGCAGGACCATGTCCAGTCATATGTTTTGGGGTGTCTGTCAACTCAGTATGATTTTAGGCAGCCTCTCTGCTAATGGGTGGGATTGTGTTCCTGTCTTGCTAGTTTTTTGGCATTGGGCGTCTAGCACTGGAGCTTGCTGGCCATTGGGTGGATCTGGGTCTCAGCATTGAGATGGAGATCTCTGGGAGAGCTCTCGCTGATTGATATTACAAGGGGTGGGAGATCTCTGGTGGTCCAGTGTCCTGAACTCGGCTCTCCCACCTCAGAACCTCATGCCTGACACCAGCCCAGAGCACCAAGACCTTGTCAGCCACACAACTCAAAAGTAAAGGGAGTAAAAAAGAAAGAAAGAAAAATAATAATGGTAATAATAATAAATTAAAATATAAATTAAAATAAGTTATTATTAATTTTTTTTGTGGTACGTGGGCCTCTCACTGTTGTGGCCTCTCCCATTGTGGAGCACAGGCTCCAGACACGCAGGACCAGTGGCCATGTCTCACGCGCCCAGCCGCTCCGTGGCATGTGGGATCTTCCCGGACCAGGGCACAAACCCGTGTCCCCTGCATTGGCAGGCGGACTCTAAACCACTGCGCCACCAGGGAAGCCCAAAATAAATTATTAAAATAATAAAAAGAATTAAAAAAAAAGAAGAGAGCAACCAAACCAATAAAGAAATCCACCAGTGCTAACAAATGCTAAACACTAAACTAAGATAAACATAAATATGAGAAACAAATCAGTCACAGACAGAAACCCCAAGTCTATAGTTACTCCCAGCGTCCACCGCCACAATTTTAGGAAAATTCGTTGTCTATTCAGGTATTCCACAGATGCAGGGTATTTGAAGTTGATCGTGGGGATTTAATCCACTGCTCCTGAGGCTGCACAGAGAAATTTCCCTTTCTCTCCTTTGTTCACACAGCTTCTGGGGTTCAGCTTTGGTTTTGGCCCCACCTCTGCATGTAGGTTGCCCTCAGGCATCTGTTCCCACCCAGACAGGATGGGGTTAAAGCAGCGGCTGATTAGGGGACTCTTGCTCATTCGGGCTGGGGGGAGGGAGGGATCCGGTAGTTATAATTGGAATGCGGGGAGACCCTGTGGTGGTAGAGGCCGGCGTGACGGTGCAACATCCTGAGGCGCACTGTGTGTTCTCCCAGGGAAGTTGTCCCTGAATCATGGGACCCTGGCTGTGGAGGGCTGCACAGGCTCCCGGGGTGGGGGGGCGGGTGGTGGTGGTGGATAGTGACCGGTGCTTGCACACAGGCTTCTTGGTGGCGGCAGTAGCAGTGTTAGCGTTTCATGCCCGTCTCTGAGGTCCGAGCTGATAGCCGCAGCTTGTGCCTATCTCTAAAGCTCATTTAGGCGGTGCCCTGCCTTCTGTGGCAGACCGGAAGGAAACCCCTCTTCTCGCGCACCCTGAAACAATGGTCTCTTGCCTCTTCGGCAGCTCCAAACTTTTTCCCGGACTCCCTCCCGGCTAGCTGTGGCTCACTAGCCCCCTTCAGGCTGTGTTTACGCAGCCAACCCCAGTCCTCTCCCTGGGATCTGACCTCCGAAGCCCGAGCCTCAGCTCCCAGCCCCCACCCACCCCAGTGGGTTAGCAGAGAAGCCGCTTGGTTTGATGAGTTCTGGTCAGCACTGATCTCCTGTGTGGAAATCTCTCTGCTTTGCCCTGTGCACCCCTGTTGCTGTGCTTTCCTCTGTGGGTCTGAAGCTTCCCCCTCCACCCACCCCTCGTCTCCACCAGTGAAGGGGCTTTCTAGTGTGTGGAAACATTTCCTCTTTCACAGCTCCCTCCCAGAGGTGCTGGTCCCATCTCTATTCTTTAGTTTCTGTTTTTTTTTTTTTTTTCTTTTGCCCTATCCAAGTACTTGGGTATATTTTTGCCTTTTGGGAAGTCTGAGGGATTCTGCCAGCGTTCAGTAGGTGTTCTGTAGGAGTTGTTCCACATGTAGATGTATTTTTGATGTATTTGTTGGGAGGAAGGTAATCTCCACGTCTTACTCCTCTGCCATCTTGAAGGTCTCCCCCTGCCCCCTACATTTTCAAATTTAAAGTGGCTTTCTTTTAGGGGAAATATTGTTGGGTCTTGTTTTTATAATCAGTTTGATAATTTTCCTTTAAATTGCAGTGTTCAGGTCATTTATAGCTCATGTGATTATTGATATGGTTGGGTTTTTATTTTCCATTTTGTATCTTCTTTGCTATTTATCTCATATGTGCTTGGTTCATTTTTTACCTCTCTTCCTGCCTTCTTTCAGAATAATGGAATATTCTTATGATTCTATTTTATTTTCCTTATTTAATTATATAGTTGTACTTCTTTGTTTTATTTTTTTCAGAGTTTGCTCTAGATTTTAAAACATAAATATTTTACTTATCAAAATTTGCCTTTAAATGATATTACACTTTATCACATATAGTGCAAGAACTGTACAGTGGTTTATATCCATACTCCCACTCCTATCCTTTGGTTCATTTTTGTCATATTTTACGTATAACATTAACATATATTTTACATATAACATATAACATGTTACCTATGTAATAAACTCTGCAACACATGGTTATTATTTTTATCTTAAGTGGTCAATTATATTTTAAAGAGGTAAACAATGATAAAAATATTTTTATATTACCTACATATTTACCATTTATATACCTTCATTCTATCTAGTACCATTTTCCTTTTTCTAAAGAAGTGTCGTTAACATTTCTGCTAGTACAAGTCCGCAGGTGACGAATTTCTAAGCTTATGTTTGTTCCAATAGTATTTGATTGTTAATTTTTAAAGTTATTTTTACATACTCTAAATTTACTTTTTTAAATTTTAGTACTTTAAAGATGTCTCTCCACTGTCTTCTTTTTTACAGTTTCTGGAAAGTTATATGCTCATTCTTGCCTATCTTCTTCTGTATGTAATGTGCATGTATTTGTAGCTGTTTTGGAGTTTTTCTCTTTATCACTGTTTTGCTGAAAATTGATTCAATTTTGCCTTGGTGTAGATTTTTAGATTACTTTTGCTTGGTGTTTGTTGAGTATCTTCCATCTGTTAGTTTATGATATTTTGTATCATTTTTGGAAATAAGTTAGCCATAGTTTCTTTAAATTTATCTCTCACTTGACAGCTTTTCCAACTATACATATGTTAGAGTGTTTGATAGTCTCACAGGTCACTGATGCTCTGTGCATATTTTATTCTTTTCTGTTTTTGTTTATCTCATTGTTTCTGTGTTAGCATTTTTCTCTCTGTGCTTCATTTTGGATAGTTTTAAAATGTTGTATTTTAACATTCACTAAATATTTCTCCTGCAGTGTTTAATCTGCTATAAGTATCATCTTGCATGTTTTTATTTTTGATATTGCATTTTTCATATCTAGAGGTTTCCTATGGTCTGTTTTGTGTATCTTCCATTTTTCTCCTCATCTTAGTCATGTTTTCCTCTAACTTTTTGAGCATATGGAGCATCTTTATTATAGCTGTTTGAACATCAATATCTGCTTTTTAAAAATTTTATTATTAATTTATTTATGGCTGCATTGGGTCTTCGTTGCTGCTGGCAGGCTTTCTCTAGTTGTGGCGAGCAGGGGCTCTCATTGTGGTGGCTTCTCTTGTTGTGGAGCATGGGCTCTAGGTGCATGAGCTTCAGTAGTTGCGGTGCATGGGCTCAGCAGTTGTGGCTCAGGGGCTCTAGAGCACAGGCTCCATAGTTGTGGTGCACAGGCTTAGTTGCTCTGTGGCATGTGGGATCTTCCTGGGCCAGGGATCAAACCTGTGTCCCCTGCATTAACAGGCGGATTCTTAACCACTGCCCCACCAGGGAAGTCCCAATGTATGCTATTTTTATCATCACTTTCTTTTCTGCATCTTTTTCTGTTGATTGAGCTTTCCAGGTTTGGGGTCATATTTTCTTGCTTTTTTACAATTCTGGTAACTATTAACTGAATGCCACACAACTTTATGTTTTTTGACTGGTGCATTCAAGAGCATCTCTGTGGAGATCTCTGGAGCTTTCCCTATGTATCTCCCTCTTCTCTGGTATCTGCATATATATTGTAGACCCTTGACCTCCCTGAACTCTGATCTGTCTCCACACTCTCAGCAAGACTGTTTGGGTCACTCCTCCCTGTGTTACAACCTAGAAACTGCCTCCAGGCAGAAAGTTGAGGTGATTTTAAGGATAACCTTATTGCAATTTTTCTTTCAAGAGTTATATTTCTGGGCTTCCCTGGTGGCGCAGTGGTTGAGAGTCTGCCTGCCGATGCAGGAGACATGGGTTTGTGCCCTGTTCTGGGAGGATCCCACATGCCGCGGAGCAGCTAGGCCCATGAGCCATGACCGCTGAGCCTGCACATCCGGAGCCTGTGCTCCGCAATGGGAGAAGCCACAGCAGTGAGAGGCCCATGTACCCAAAAAAAAAAAAAAAAAGAGTTATATTTCTATGATACCTGCTGTTCAATATATGAAAAATGTTGTATCTTTATACGTTTTTTCTAGTTGTTTAAAAGGTGGGAGAACATATCAGTTCTGTTTACTTCATCATTGCTGGAAACAGCCAGCTCTATTTTTATCTTAATTTTTGAAGTAAAATTTACTGGGTGTAGTTTTATAGGCTTGTGGACATTTCATTTTATTGTTTTCTAGATTCCATTGTTCCTTTTATTTATTTGATTTAAAGGAATATAATATGTAGTTACTTATTCCTGTTTAATGTTCTTGTGTTTGTTTCATATCAGATTTTTATGTTTCAACTAAGTTAATGTTATGGACTAAATGTCTGTGTCCCCCACCCCATTCATATGTTGAAACCCTAACCCCCAGTTTGATGGTATTTGGAGTTGAGTCCTTTGGGAAGTAATTAGAGTTAGATTAGGTCCTTTGGGTGGGCCCTCATGATGGGATTTGTGACCTTGTATGAAGAGGCACCAGAAAGATTGCTCAGTTTGAGGAGGTGGCTCCCTGCAAGCCAGGAAGAGAGCTTTCACCAGAACCTGATCACACAGACACTGTTATCTTGGACTTCCAGCTTCTAGAAGTGAGAAAATAAATTTCTGACTTATAGAAAAAGAAATTGGACTTATGGTTATCAGAGGCAGAGGGTGGGGGGAGGGGGATTGACGAAAAGTGATCAAAAGTTACAAATTTCATCTATAAGTAAGTATTAGGGATGTAATGTAAAGCATGATGACTACAGCTAACACTGACGTATGATACCTAGGAAAGTTGTTAATAGAGTAAATCTGAAAAGTTCTTATCAAAAAAAGTTTTTCCTTTATTCTTTATTCCTTTATTTTCTTTTTATCTTTATGCAATAATGGTTGTTAGCTGAACCTATTATAGTAATTTCACAATACATGTAAATCAAGTCAATACAGTGTATGCCTTAAAGTTATGTGGTGAAAAATCGTCAATTATTTCTCAATAAAACTGGAAAAAAATTTTGTTGTTTAAGCCACGTAGTCTTTGGTATCTTGCTATGACAGCCTGAGTAGACTATGACAGTGAGTTATACTTTTTATTTATTATGCTAGGGTTCATAGGTTTTCTTGAATCCCTTGATACCTTCTACCAGCTTTAAGGAATATTGTTCATTATATCCTTGGGTAGTGCTTCTTCCCTGAGTTCTGGAAGTCAGTTCTTCTGGGACTCCAGTTATATGTATGGTATATCTGTTCATCATGTTCCATATATCTCTTAATTTTCTTTTCTGGATTCCCCATTCTTGTCCCTCTTAATATTTAATCTAGATATTTTCTTTAAGTACAGTTTTCCAAATTTATAGATTTTCTTTAAAAATGGGTAGTGTCCTATTAAACCCATCTATTGAATTTAAATTTTGGTTCTGGAATTTATGTTTGAAGTTTTTAATAAATTCTAGTTTTCTTCCAAAATCCTAAATTTTGTTAACTTAATTTCTAGCTCATATTAATTAAATTTATTTTAAAGTCTGTGTCTGATGAGTAATAAATCAAATATTCTGATGACTTTGCATGTCTTGCAATTGTATCTTTTACTTTTTTTCTATGCACTTAAATATTGCCCTTTTATTTGACTGCTGAATTTTAAAAATTATCTTCCAAATATTGGGTATGAAAAATTTTAAAAATAATTTGAGTATATGGATGAAATCTCTGTAGATGAGATCATGTGTAGGATTTACTTTTGCTAAGAGGAGCCAGGTAAGATGGGGGATGTTCACTTGAATCCAATTAGATCTGTAGATTCTGTATACTTTCTGCTCTCAACTATACTACCATTTATGGACAGTGATAGCTTTGTTTTGTCTTTTACAATTCTTATTTAATTAAATTTTTCTTGCCTTACTTTAATATAAAACTTTCCAGTAGAATTTTAAATAGAATTAGTAATGGAAGACATCCTTGTTCTTTATCTGAAAAAAGACTAAATTAGATGTTTCACTATAAATATTATGTGCTGTTTTTTTCTAGTTTTAATTTGCTACTAATCTTAATTTTTAGCCTTAATGATTAGTGTATATCATCTATTATTTCTTTTTTGCATCTACTAAGATGAACATATGTGTTTTTTATAATATTAAAGAAGATTTACATTCCTGGGATAAACCTGTTGGCCATGAAATGTTATCCTTTTTTATGTTTTATTGAATCTGGTTTGCTAATATTTTTCTTTAAATATTTAATATGTATTAATAATCTGTGTTTATTACTGAGGTTATCCAATAATCATTTTTTTCCATATTCTCAAAGGTTATGCTGCTTTATATACTTTGGGGAATTGTCCCTCTTTTTCTATTTTCTAGAAGTGTTGATTTCAGGGTGAAGTTACTTCTTTGAAAGCTTTGTAGAACTTAACAGTGATGATATATCAGCCTGGAATTCTCACTGTGAGAAGATTTGGGATTACAAATTTCACTCCTTTAGTGATTATCGGACTATTCAGGTTTTCCATTTCCATTCAAATTAGTTTTGAGAGATGTATTTTTTTCTAGGAACTTATATCTTTAAGCTAAATTTTAATATCTGCATATTTAGTAGTGGTGTTCCCTTTTCCTTTCATGATCTTGGTTATGTGTGCCTCTTATCTTTTTTTCTTTCTTAATTTTACCAGTTGTTTCAGAACTGTGTCTTTTGTCTTTTAAGTACCTGTTTATTTTGTTGACATTTTCTCTGGTATATTTATTTTCTAATCAATTAATTTCAATTTTTATCACTATTATTTTCTTCCTGCTACTCCTTGTAATTTACTTTGATGTATTTTTTCCTAACTAATTGAGGTGTACCTTGAGATGGATTTTTTTTTTTTTGCTAATTAACTTTCAGCCTTAGTTCTTAAGTGATACATAGATATAGGCTAATTTTTTAAAGTACTGATTTAGTTGCAATACTTGATATTAATTGCAGTTTTATCAACATTCAGTTCAAAATGTTTTCTTATTTGTATTATATTTTATAACTTGATTAGGAGTATTTCTTATTTTATAATAGTTATGATTGATTTAAAGCATAATTCATTTTGGTCAGGAATAGTAGTCTTTATGATTCCAGATTGAAGTGTGTTAAGATTTTGCCTTATAGACTAGTAAATAGTCAAATTTTTAAATGATCTCTGAGTGCATGATATGACTATATATTTTATATTTGTTGGGTGTTATGTATCATATACATTCACTGGATTCATCTATTCATCATGTGATTAAATCTGTTTTTGTATTTTTCTTTGTATTTTATCAATAATACAGAGAGATATGTTAAAATCCCCAGGTATTGTTTTAGAATTACCTATTTCTCCATATAAATTGGCAAAGTTTTTGCTGTAGTCATCCCTCAGTATCTCCAGGGGATTGGTTCCACAATCTCCCATGGATATCAAAATCTGCAGTGCTCAATTCCCTTATAAAAAATGGTACAGTATTTGCATACAGCATATACACTGCCTCCTGTATACTTTAAATCATCTCTAGATTACTTATCATAACTAATGCAATGTAAATATTATGTAAATACTTATAAATACAATATAAATGCTATGTGAAAATTGGCAGTGCATGGAAAATTCATGTTTTGCTTTTTGGAAGTTTCTGGAATTTGTTTTTCCAGTATTTTCAATCGTGGCTGTTTGAACCCATGGATGCAGAAGCTATGGATATGGAGGGCTGACTGTATATATTTTGAGGCTATGCTGTTTGGTGCAAATAGATTTAATGTGTGTTAGCCTGTAGGCAAATTGAAAATTTTAACATTATGAGCCAATTCATTATGTGTTTTTGCCTAAAGTGAACATTTGATTACCTCTTTTCTTTCAAATGTCTTTTGGAAACCATTCTAACATTATTGAAATTATAGTTTAGATGCTAAGACCACTGTATGTAAAATACCTTAGTAATTTGGAGGTAGGGTAATAACAGATCTGTCATGCATCATCCTCTTTAGAAATACAGATGATCAGTCCACATCAAGAGAAGAATTCAGATATAGTTATTTACCAGTCTTATGTATTCAGATGTAGTTATCTGCCAGTCTCATGGATGCACTTTCTTCTAAGCAGTGACCAGTCATATCCAATAAAAAAGTGAGATCAATAGGTCATAATTGGTAATAATGATTAAACCTTCTCATATGCTGTATTGTCATGTTAGATTGACATTTACTTCACTTTCTTTTGCCCCCAATATTTACTCAGTTCTGATGTGGTAAAGAAGTTTCGAGACTAATTAATACTTAGATTGGTAGCTTTTCCCACAGTCATCTCATTTTAAAAATATTTTCTGTTGGGCTCCCCTGGTGGCACAGTGGTTGAGAGTCTGCCTGCCAATGCAGGGGACGGGTTCATGCCCTGG
>NW_006794958.1:3621426-3624597 GCF_000442215.2 Lipotes vexillifer | reverse complement strand
TTTTTTTTTTTTTTTTTTTTTTTTCCTGTTAACAGTGTCACTGAATATCTGTCTTGGGTTTACTGCTGATAAAAGTGCCTTTGGCAGTACTGTTTTTCCATTAAGAGATTTATTTTATCTCAATTGCCAGGTCATAATGCTGAAAGAGATGAGATACTATCTGTGGGCCATCCTTTACTCAAAGGTGAGGCTATCCCAACAATTTATGCTAGATAAGCCTTCTGAATATCACTTATCAACTAAGAAGTGATTCCTGATGAGTCTTAGAATGTAAGACATCATAAAATGTAATACAGTTCCTTTAACTTTGATTATCCAATATGGTAGAACAATAGATTATGCCTTTGCAGCACATATGATAAGTGTAAATACTCTCCAAAATTGTAAGTAAAACACATCAAGCACACAGTTTTGAAATGATTCAGAATGCTCTCTGTGCACTGCGATATGCAAAAATGCTGTGCATGATAATGAGCATATTCTTCAAATAGCTTCCATCCCAGAAAAATTCATAATATTGTAAATTTTGAAATACAGTTTTACTAAAAAAGACTTATTTGCCCACATCATGGTGGATTTATTGTTGTCCTTCATGCTCAAGTATTCATTCAAGGGACCTATAGATTTTATTGGCATAAGTACTCTGACACAGGACCGCTGTTTTCTAGTAGGGTAACATTACAATTTGTCTTCCAAACTGGGGCACTTTTAGCTGGAAAAATGTTAATCTAGACAGTATGCTGAGGCAATGGGCATCAACTGGGACTCACCTAGACACAACCATAGTATACAGTCACCTTACTCTTAAGGAAGAGATTAGAACTAGTTGATCATGCTGCCCAAGGATGATTCTGCCAATGAGGAATGTGGATTAAGCACAAGAAGATTGGTAACTAATTACTTTCTAGCCAGAAATTTTTGATAAATTTCTATCCTGGATATTGTTTTTTTTTGGGGGGAGCATATACACTTAACTGTCCCAAATGGTCCTCAAGTTCAATATATCTGGAATTGAATTCATCTTTGAAAATCTTCTGCCTTTGCATTCCTTTGCCACAGCCGGAAATAGAGTTATTAGAGACTCCTCTTGTCCACTTCTGTAGTTAATCTGCCACCCAGTTTATTGATTTTTCTCATCCTCACCATTCTCACTTCCACTGCCTTGGCTCTGCCATATCAATTCTTATATTTATAAATGTGACCCCCATCTTGAATGGTCTTCTTTTCTGCAGTCTATCCCTGTAACATTGTTGCCAGAGTTTTATTTCTAACATGACAGTTTATTCAAGTCATGATCCCGCCAAAAAGAACATAACAGTTCTCTAGAGCTTTCAAGGCATTTGAGACTCTGCACCCAAGGATTTGTACTTTACTCATCACCCATGCCCCATATCTGACCTTTCCTCTTCTTGTATATTTGGTTTAATAATAATGAAGTGTTTATACTCCTTGTTTATCTTATGTTATTTCAATAGAAGACTGATGTTTCAACTTTCTAAAAATGCAGTTTTGTCTGATTGTAATAGTCATGTGTGATTATTGTACAAAATGCACAAAAATGTGAGGAAAATATAAATTATTCATAAACATTACTCAGATATTACAACTGTTAAAATGTTGGTGCACTGGCTATCCAACATTGTGCATTTTAATAAGTTTAGTGGATGTGAATGTTTATGGTAGTATACATACTACATAAGTAGATAAATTGAAATTATATTTTATATAGAGCTTCAGATTTTCAGTTTAATTCACTTTATCATGAGCATTGTCTCTAAATTACTTAATATTCTTAAACAATATGCTTTTAAAAAGGCTGAATCACAGTTTGTTATCTGTACATACCTTAGGAAATTTAACCTTTGTTATATTTTTGTAGTTTTATGTTAAGAATATTTTAATATATCACAGATAGTTTTGTCTGTGTCTCTAATTATTTCATTAGATACTAATTAGGGATCAATTTTAAGTATTACTATATTAAAGTATATTGATTCTACAATAATATATATGATAGAATTTCACATGATACTTTTTGGTCACATTGCTCTAGTTAACAACCTCATGAGCATTAAAACGTGCCCATCTGACTGTTCTATTTCTGGTTTAAGTATGTTCTCTGAACAGACAGACACTTTCAGATATTTTTCAACTGATACAGAATATAATAATTTCTTAGTATTTTTTATGTCTTTCATAATTAAAGTTGTTGAGTATAATTCTAAAACTTCTTACTATCTTTTGTCTTTTCTATTTGTATCCTTTACTTATTTTAAAGTTTGAATTTTCTTTAAATTAATTAATAAGAGTACCTTATCTTGTGTACTTGTTGCAAATATTTTCCTACTTGGTTACCAGTTTTCTTTCTGGTGGTTTTTAATCTACCAAATTTTAAATGTGTATTAAATCAAATGTATCAAGTATTTTGGTAATTTTTAATGTCTTATACATAGAAATTTCTTATTCATCATGAGGATGATTAGTCAACTATGTTTCCTTACACATTTTTATGTTTTTGAAAATTATTTATTTGACCATTTAAGAATCAGTTTTGATGAATGCCATGGAATATGATTATTTTTCAAATTATTTAAAAATAATTTAACATGGATTATTAGGTCATTAAATGCAGATTTTTTTTGTATTAAACAGTTTCTTCAGTGCCATTTGTTAATATATATCATTTTGTTTTGATTTAAAAATTTTTATATTTAGTTTTTTTTTTAATTGGGATACAGTTAATTTACAATGTTGTGTTAGTTTCAGGTGTACAGCAAAGTGATTCAGTTATACACAAACGTATATTCATTCTTTTTCAGATTTTTACCCATATAGGTTATTACAGAATATTGAGTAGAGTTCCCTGTGCTATACAGTAGGTCCTTGTTGGTTATCTATTTTATATATAGTAGTGTTTGTATGTTAATCCCAAATTCCTAATTTATCCCTCTCCCCCAAGTTTCCCCTTTGGTAACTGTAAGTCTGTTTTCAAAACCTGTGAGTCTGTTTCTGTTTTATAAATAAGTATATTTGTATCACTATTTAAAATTAGATTTCACATATGAGTGATGTCATATGATATTTGTCTTTGGCTTACTTCACTTAGTATGATAATCTCTAGATCCACTTATGTTGCTGCAAATGACATTATTTCATTCTTTTTTATGACTA
>NW_006794958.1:3594040-3621416 GCF_000442215.2 Lipotes vexillifer | reverse complement strand
ATCCATGTTGCTGCAAATGGCATTATTTCATTCTTTTTTATGGCTGAGTAATATTCTATTGTATATATATATATATATATACCACATCTTCTTTATCCATTCCTTTATTGATGGATAGTTAGGTTGCCTCCATGTCTTGGCTATTGTAAATAGTGCTACAATGACCATTGGGGTGCAAGTATCTTTTTGAAATGTTTTTCTCTGAATATACGCCCAGGAGTGGGATTGCTGGATCATACGGTAGCTCTATTTTTAGTTTTTTAAGGAACCTACATACTGTTCTCCATAGTGGATATACATTCCCACCAACAGTGTAAGATGGTTCCCTTTTCTCCACACCCTCTCCAGCATTTATTGTTTGTAGACTTTTAATAATAATTAGTGATGTTGAGCATCTTTTTGGCCATCTGTATGTCTTCTTTGGAGAAGTGTCTATTTAGATCTTCTGCCCATTTTTTTTTTTTTGATTAGGTTCTTTTTTTGACCTAGAACTGCAAGAGCTATTTGTATATTTTGGAGATTAATCCCTTGTCGATCACTTTGTTTGCCAGTATTTTCTCCCATTCTGTGGGTTATCTTTTCATCTTGTTTATGGTTTCCTTTGCTGTGCAAAAGCTTTTAAATTTAATTAGGTCCCATTTGTTTATTTTTGTTTTTATTTGCATTACTCTAGGAAGTAGATCAAAAAAATCTTGCTGCAATTTATGTCAGAGTGTTCTGCCTATGTTTTCCTCTAAGAGTTTTATAACATCCGACCTTACAATTAGGTCTTTGATACATTTTGATCATTGGAATATATTTTTATTAGCTTTTTGAATCTTATGATACCATTATTCTATTTTAAATATGTATAGCTTGATAATATTTCTTAATATTTTATTGGAAAAGTGCTCTATATTTACTCTTCTTTTTAAAAAATGTTTGCTATCTAAGTGAGACTATTTATTCTTCTCTATTTAGAATTTGTTAAATTTACCTCCAAAGGAAATTTTTGGATTTTGCAAACTTAAATGGCAATATATAAATCGTACAAACTTTCCTATCTATCTATCTTTGAGAAAATTAATATCCCAGTGACATTCATTTTTCCCACTCAAACTGTTTCTTTATTTTATTTTTTAAAATATTTTTACAAGAAATGCTGTACTTTATTTGATATACCGTACACGTATTGCTTATCAGTTTTAAATTTTACTGTGTTTGCGTTTCCTGTTTTTTAAAACTAATTGCTTTTCCTGGTCATTTAATTTTATTTCATTTTTATCCCATTCTTTAGATCTTCACATCTTTAAGTTATTTATGATCATCAAAATTTTTTCACAGATGATTTTTCTCTTGGACAGATCTATGTCCTGCTTCATCCTGGACTTACTGCTCTCTAGGCCTGCTGCAAGCTGCTATCCTGGAACCTCTCTTAATTACTCATCTAGTTGGAACAATAATGGATCGGTTTGTTTCTTGGACCATAGGTTTTACTTTTTCTTGGTTTACTCACTTTATTGCAGCAATTTTCAAATACTTCTTGAGAAAGTTTTTAGAAAGGAAGCCTTTGTGAGTTCTTCCATGTCTGAGAATAATCTTACTTAATTTGTAGGTTTGCTTGAAGGCCAACTGCTAGCACCAGTGTTGCTGATTAGAGTCCAATACCCATGTGGCATGTCTTCTTTTTTACTCTCTAGAATTTCTGGTTTTAAGAACTGTTCATTCATTCATCCAATAAATAGTGCTGACTACATTTCATCTTGTGTGCTCAAGACAGGGAGGTGAGCAAGGTAGGCACAATTCCTTCTCTCACAGTTGATCATGGTGTGGGAGAGAGAGACTAGCAATATCCTAATGATCAGGTCCAAGAATATATATTTTTACATGCATTGTATTGAGCATTTAGCAGGTTCTTTCAGTCAGAAATGTTGGAATCTTTAGGAACAGGAATTCTCTTATATTAAGATTTAATTATTTAATTCACTATTTTTTTTTTCCTTTCTGAAACTTTGTCTTGTTAGAGTTTAAAATTTTACATAAATCTTTTGTGACTCTTACATCTGTTATATTGTCTGTTTCTTTGTTTTGTTCTAAAGTTTAGGTCAGTTATTGACGTTATCACATAATCCTGTTGATTTTCTTATATTTGAACATATTATATATGCTCATTGTTGTATCTAACTATTCATTTATCATGGTATCATATTAATTTTTATCAATGTAATATCTATTTTAATCTCTTTGAGGCTCCTAGTTGAAGTTTTGTGATGTGTGGCTGTTTTTCATTGTAGTTACCTTTTGTTCCCTTTTCTGGTGTTTATTTTAACTTGGTCTCTGATTTCTCCTTAGATGACCTGGGAAACTTAGTTGTATGTTCAAATTTTAAAATGAAGTATAAATCCACTTGAGAGTACTGTGCCTGATCCAAGCTTATTGATTAGTGCCCTTGGCTGGAGGGTGAATGGAGACTGCTGGCTGCTGCATTTAGTCAAGGGGCCACTAAATGTCAGAATATGAAGATTTCTTCTGTGGAGTACAAATAACCAAAAAACTATTCTAATTCTTCCAAGAGAGTTTATTTATTATTTCAATACTCTGCCTGGGGAGTTGTAGGGTGGATTGCTGCCAGGCATTATGTGCTAAGCAGTGTGTGTGTGTGTGTGTGTGTGTGTAGGGTAGGGTAGGAGGAGCACATTACTGAAACGAATAAAAACTTGCAATTAATGCCCCTGTTTCTACTTCATATTTTACTTCTCCATCGTTCTTAATATTTCCAGGTACAACTTATTTTTCTGGAGTTCTGAAGGACTTCTTGCTTTCACCTTCAGGTATTATAATCCTTCTCTTCTGCAGCTTCTGCTACTCTGGGTCATAGACATTAAATCTCCTTCATCCGCTGTTTTTCTGCTGTTTGTTAAAATACGTTTTCTGCTGATGGCTTCACACCTATTTTCCTCATCACTGTGGAGAGATTTCTTTCTAAATGAATTTACTATCAGTTTTACGGTAGGGCAGGTGAGGAGGTAAATGCTTATGGGTCGTGTTTGTCTACTGGAATTGCAAGTTAGGAAAGGGTGGCTCTTGCTGCTGTTTCTACTGTAGTTGTCTTATAGTTTTTAAGTGATGGGTTGTGTTTGTGGCCTAAACATTCCTTTTCATAAACTGTATGATTGTATAGAAATGAGAATCTCAGGCTGTGAATTAGTCAATGGAAAGGAAAGGAAAGAAATAAAATAGGTACTCATTTTCAATTATTTATTAGATACTGGACAAAGTATTTCATTTAATACTAACAGCAACCCTGTGATATAAATTATTATTGTAACCAGCTATAGTTTCTAAAGAGCATTTCAAAAATCTGGCACCTTAATGGTGTGCCATGTGGCTCATTTAAAATTTGAAGTCATGTCACATCCTATAATTATTTGTCTACATCCTTCCATCTCTCCCCCACTCAGCTGCCACTAAATTGGAGGGTCCTAAAGGGCAGGATTTATGTGTGATTAATGTTGTTTCCCAAAATACTGATCACAGCTAGGAACAAAACATCCTCAGCAAGTGCCCTTAAATAAAAAGTAATTAATAATTTAGTATCTTAGCCTCATAATGCAAGACTCTCTCAAGTAAAAATAGCCTAAGATTAGTAGAAGTGAGGATGTGCAACCATATGTAGATTATCTAGTTTCATATTTTCTTTTTAAAGAAATAGTATGTTCTGATCATGACTTCTCAATATAAATATTTCTTAATAATTGAATGGATAAATTCAGTAGTTAAGCAAAAATGTATTAGAACTTCTATATGCCCAGCACATCATTAGACCCTAGAGATACAGGCAAGACAAATAACATCACTAGCCTCATTTGTATGGGTTTAATTGCACTGTATATAAACATGAAATGCAAACTAAAGCAATAATTTATTAAAAATGGAATAACATTTAAAAATTGCTAAATACAGGAATACATAGTAGAAAAAATGTATACAATAAAAACAGAATAGAAATTTTGATGCTAGGTTCCTCCTAATTCATTAAAGAGTCCCCTAAGGAAAGGATGGCAGTGTCAACTTGGAGAAAATTGTAGCAAAATCAGTGGTACTGCCAAAGTGCTATAAAAGGAGAGGCAGATTTCTGCTTTTAAAGATGTTACTTCTAAACAGCAAGATCATGAAAAAAAAAGAGGTAAAGTTCAAGCACTGAACCTTATCAATTATGAATCAAATAGAAGGACTGGATATTTATATATAGTATTTAAACTTTGCAATAAACTACAGCAAAGTTAATGTGACACTTTTGTATTGTTATATAAGGGCATTATCGTACTATATCTAACCATATCAGTTAGATATGAGTGTTAAATAACTTACATGTGGTAAGATTGGTGATGGAGTAGGAAAAATATTGACTTTGGCACCTAATACAATTTAAATTTGTTCTCTACCACTTAGCTATAAATGCTGTGTGAATTGGAACAGCATTCTTCCCTTGAAAAATTGCCATGAGGATTAAGTACATGTATGTTTATAAAGCACTTAATATAGGCTCCAGATTAATGATAAGGATGCAATTATTAACAATAAAAATCCCACAAAGACATTTTTGTCTTTTTTCTTAGTCTTTCATTCTGAAATTAATATTCATTAATAATATTGAACTTTCAGTCATCGCACCCACCTACCAGGAAACAAGCTACACATCTTAAAAACAAGAGCCCTTGTACTTACACTCAAATTGTTCTTTTCCCTTCCTGTTGGCAGTCACTCCAGAGTTAAGATTTTCTGTGTTCCATCAGTGCTCTTCCATTGTCTAGTTTTCTCCCACACCTGTTTTCTTCTCTACATGATGGGTCCTTGAGGAACTTTAAAGCTCACAGCATGTGCTCATCATCCTAGATGTTGGGGTACTTGAAACACCATACAGAGTGTGTTAGAGATGGTAAATAGGTTTTATCTCACGGTGCCAACTTTGAATGATTGGTACTGAGAATGAGAGAATGCTCTAAACCCTGCAGGAGGAAGGCATCATTTGCCACAGAGTGAGCGAAAGGAGGAGTGTCGGACTTGTCAGGTCCTTGACATCCCCCAGGGGTACTGCCTGCCATGAAACCATGGTGAAAACAAGGAACTGGGAGGGACGTCACTGAGAGTGAAGAAGCAGAGGGAGAATGGGCTGTAAATCCCTAGACTATGGAAATCGTGAGAGTTTTGTGGTGGAGAAATGAGGTGAAATGGTGTTAAGATGGGAATCTTTGGGGACTGATTTTATGCATCATTCCACCCCTTTGGAGTTATCCTGCCACCATGTTAAATTGCTATTAGTCAGCCTTAAGCATAGTATAATTTAATAGGCTAAGATGACATTTTCTTAGCCTTGAGTTTTCAGGTCCTAAGTTCTAGTTGCAAAATGAGATTATTTGCTTCCAGTTAAGAAAAATTCAGGCTAATGTCTTAGTGAAGATTATATTGAGAGGGAGTGATGTGTTTTTTTTCTCCCTTGCCTGTAACCTTAGGCTCCAAAATATATCATTTATTTAAGTTGTTTAATCCAATATATGAAGTGGGAAGATGATGTCTGAGAGGGATCGAGAAATATCTGGCACTGAGATGGGACAGAAAACAAAAGGAAAGGGAATTGGACGTCATTACAGACAAATGTTAACAACACTTAATTTTTGGAAGGCATAATCCTTTCCTATTTATGTTCTTCTGGGTAGAGAAAATATATTTTATAGGAGTATCTCATGTCCTATTTAATAATACAAGTGTGCCTTAGTATTGGTATGAAGATAACATGAAGCTTTTAAGATATACCTTCCCAAATAACAGAACCAAACAAACAAACAAAAGACAGTACTAAAAAGAAATTAGTGGTTTCCAAATAGCATACCATTATTTGTATGTAAAAATCAGGTTATTAAACTAATAAATTATAGCATACATGAATTATCACCAGAACAGATAATGTCTTTCAGTATTTTTCATTTATTTTTGAAAGCTAATGGAGATACAGTTTTTAAGTTTTATTTATATTATTTTTCAAAACTACATATATAAAGTAATCGAAAAAGATAATTCAACTCATTGAATAGAAGATCTGTGTGCATACATTTTTCATTATGTCATTGCTTTACAATATCATTTTTATAGTGATAAGCTTAGAAGAGTGCCGGGAACATAGCAAGTTCTCAAAACATTTATTGAATGAATGAGTGCCTTTTTCTCTTCATTTATTTTCTAACATTCAATTGCCTTATAGTGTTCTGAACAGAAATTTTGACATTAGCTCTAAAACTAATAAAAAGGATAGAGATGTGCATTTCTTGTTTTTGAATGTCAGTTCATTAATTCTAGAAATCATCATTATATTAGCTATTACTTGGGTTAAAAATATCTTTAGACTGTTAGTGGTGGCAATGGTTTTACAGTGGACAGAGGGAGGATGGGAGATCAATGTGATTCAAGAAGGAGATGGAGGATAACATTACTAAGATTAGCTACAGAAGAAAAGCAATAAATAGCATCTGTATTTTCAATTTAAATAAAAATTGGATTACAGCACAACTGTGTGCCTGCTTTGTCCCTGAAGCATTACTTTGGATGTCAGCAAACATCAGAGCCTTTTATATAGGAAGAAATGTTGGCCAGATTGGTAATTCTGGAAGTGAAAAACATATCAGGAATATTAAATTAAAATTTTATTCTTTTTTTTTTTTTTTTTTTTTGCGGTACACGGGCCTCTCACTGCTGTGGCCTCTCCCGTTGAGGAGCACAGGCTCCGGACGCGCAGGCTCAGCGGCCATGGCTCGTGGGCCCAGCTGCTCCGCGGCATGTGGGATCCTCCCGGACCAGGGCACGAACCCGTGTCCCCTGCATCGGCAGGCGGACTCTCAACCACTGCGCCACCAGGGAAACCCCTAAAATTTTATTCTTATGTATTATAAACAAAGAATAAAATATCGAAGGGAAACCCCATCAGTTACACAGGTTTGGATCATTGAAACTTCTCACAAGACTCCTCTGGCCCTACTTACATAACGCTTTGTTCAAATATAGGGTACAATAGACCCAGGATGAAAGTGCAGGCACATAATTGGGGCTGACTAGTTTCCTGGTGCAGGTCTTCAGGGTGCTTGTTTTGTTGCACAGCATGATTTTTTCTTCAGAAATGAAAAATCACCAAGATGTGGATAAAGAATCCTGGTTTCAGGGAGCCCAGATGAAAGTTTTCAACGTGGCCTTTGATAGACAGACTACTGGCCTTGCAGCCAGGCCAGACTGTGTAGCTGGTTCAACCAGGCATAAACCATTGATCTATTGATATATACCCCTAAACGATATAGACAAGCTAATCTTGGGTGCCAACTTGAGAGTATCAAACTTTAAACTGCACAGAAAAAAGCACTAAACCAGCTCATCTTGGCCATACTTTGACCAAAGGTCAAGACTAGACTTCCAGAAGTCCCAGATATAAGCAAAGTGATACCTCAAGCAAGCCATAAGATAACCTTAAACAGCAACCTTGCTGGAAATTCCCTGGAGGTCCAATGGTTAAGCCTCCATGCTTTCACTGCTGAGGGCCCGGATTCAATCCCTGGTCAGGGAACTAAGATCCCACAAGCTGCGTGGTGCGGCGCCCCGCGCCCCCCGCCCCGCCAAAAAAACACCCAGCAACCTTGTACAGTTAGATATATGTGTACCTAAATCAGCCTAGGTAACTTGAACACCTCTGAATTTGACTGCCTTCGTTGTGTTCAGCATTTGGGGAAGACAGACATATGAGCCATCTGTCTAGCCAAAGAGTTTACTGCTTTGTTAGGAAAAAGTGACAAATACATGAAAATGTACAAGGTAATCAATTCCTGTTTCACTGTACTATTACCACTAGAGTAAGTAGAGAGGTATTCTTAGAAATGATAGCACTTAAGGTGGACCTTGAGCAACTAAAAGCTTTGCAGTGATTATATATGAAAATGACCAATATTCTATGTACCTTTAGGTAATAAACTAGGGCCAATGCCTCATCATTTGTACTGTAAATGAAGCCAGGTACTTAAGAATGTGAAAAATATCTGATGATAATAAATTCAACAACATTTACTTAGTCTATAGCATGTACTAGGTACTGGAACTAGAGTAAATGAAAACTAAACTCTGCTTCAAGAAGATCCCAAGGATAATGCAAAAGCCAGGAGGTACAGGCCCGCATGTCAACACGGGATTATGTGACGTCTTTTGGTGTATTTTTAGGTTAATGCAAGAGCAGAGGAGCAGCAAATGATGAAAAGAATGTAAAAGCAGGTTAATAACGAATTGAACCCCTTGCTACACAGCTTTGAATGAAGGTAGAAATTAGCAAGAAAAAAATTTTTTTTCTTGGCCTATGTGTGTGGGTATGGGAATAGAAGGAGGCAAAATCTCAAAATTCAGCGGCCAGGAAGCTTAAGTGGGATAGATGTTTAAAACCAAGTTTGCAGATTATAGTTGGCCTCCTGCAGTAAATAACTTTGCATTAATGCAACTCTATAAGGTAGGTAGTATTAATTTTCCTAATCAAGGTGGGAAAAATAAATGACTCAGGAGTAGCATCCCATCATCACATTTTTCCAAGCAACAGAGCTGGGATGTGAACTAAGAAAGTTTGATTTTAGAGTTTATGCTTCTAACTGTTAAACTATCTTATGGCCTAGAATATGTCTCCATTATTTTTATTATAATATATAAATGACATAAGTGTATTCATTAAAATATTAACAGTGGTTACCACTGGATGGTTGATAATGGTTTATATTTACATTTCCCTTAATATTTTTTATATTCCTATATTTTTATAACAACATTTATTTTTTAAATCAAGGAAACCCAAGTAAAATATTTAAATATTACTCAAAAAATGATGACTAGATTTATAGGAAGTAGATGATGGATGGATGGATAGATAGAGAGATAGAGATATTTATATACAGTTTCATTCATTGGATATATGACTATATATAAATAATACTATATACTCTTTATTTGGGTCTTTCCCAAGTAAGAGATAATGAATTAATAAATATGAGAGGGATGAAAAGCAAGAATATCAGAGAATTACTAATAATCTCTTTATTCATGATCTAGAGGAAACCAGGGGTACTAGTAAATAAAACTATGACCACCAAGTCTAGATAGCAGAATTAGTAAACTGAGATATAAACTAATATAAAATTCAACTGTCACACAGCCCTAGTATATTTCTCTTTAATAATAAAATTATATTTACAACGAAATTATTTTGCTTTTATAAGGTTTCAATTCACTAAGATGATTGAGTTTTGTGACATCATTGCAGACCAGGCATACAAATGAAAAGACATTCTATTACAGTTTACTTCAATGGCTTCTATTACTCTAAAGATTTCAGAAAACCAAACCTAAGATATTGATCTTCATCAGATTTTGCCTTCAGATCTACAAGTGTGGGCATTACTTTCTCCTTGAGGTTCCCCAATATTTGTTAGGTTTCCTGGCCTACTGGGAAGACTTTCATAACTACCTGCAACCCTGGATACTTGTAAGCCATAGAACACATTCCAGTTTCTTGGGAAGAACTTTGTAGGCATTATTTCCATATTTGAAATAAAACCCTTGTTATTAATTGTGGGCTTATCATCCTTGGTAAAATCAAAATTATTCTCAAATATGACACACCAGAAATGACCTTGCTTGAACAGTTGATTTGTTCAATTATATGTTTATAAATTAGAACA
Source organism: Lipotes vexillifer (assembly GCF_000442215.2). Taxonomy (NCBI): domain Eukaryota; kingdom Metazoa; phylum Chordata; class Mammalia; order Artiodactyla; family Lipotidae; genus Lipotes; species Lipotes vexillifer. Next base: position 3,611,688 of record NW_006794958.1, on the reverse strand, counting down.
GGTTTTTTATTGAACTTATGCATTATCTACATTGTCATTAAAAATAAAGACACATTAAAACTATTTTCCTAAATTTTGAGGTATCAGTGAGAACTAAATACTATTTTTGAAAGATTTATTTCAGTTTGCAAAAGCATAATATACTTTATTGGTGGTTAAAGTTGGATCATGAAGAAAGTAAGAACATTTCATATTATGCTCTTCAGGAAATAAAAACAATTGTTTCTAATTTCTTGTCTTTGAATTTATAGTCACTTGTCTTTGAAGGCATAGTAGTCTGTATCATCTACTCTTAATCAAAGTCATTGTGACTTTACTCATCTTATCAAGTTTATTTACCATATTTTATAATTGTTATTTACACATAATTATTGCAGTTATCACACTTGAAGAAAGGCCCTTCTCTAAATTCTGTACTGTTATATATTATTTTAACAGAGACTATAATTTATCTTTTATTTTTGGCTTGAACAAAGTGGTTTTGATACTATGAATAGTCAATAAAATTTGTAAATAAAATTGATATAATAAAACAATTCTTTAAACAATTTACTTCTGAGCACTGTTCTACTTACTAGAGATCAATATACTTTCAAAAGAGAACGTGTAGGTTGAAGGAGTGATGGAAACTTTCATTATGGCGGTTGTATTGACCTAGTTCTAGAAAGGAGTGATTATTTGAAGAAACAGAAGAACCATCTTCCAGACTAGAAAGAGTACAGTTACTTGTGAACTGAAGAAACCAAGTAGAGGGTGCTGAGTAGAGTATGTGTGTTGAAAGTGATAAGAAATGAAATAGGAAAGTTGTTTCTCATTCTTAGAGACAGTTTTATTCCTAGTGCTGGTCACATATGCAGATATAATTTGAAGCTGATTTTGGATATTAAACTCTGCTGGTCATCTATTCCACTCCAATCTGTTTTCAGTTTGTAACAGAAAGCAGTTATCTTAACAATTCCATCCATTTGATTGTGGACATGATTCAGAAAGCCGATGTTCAGAGCATGTTTTCTAATCCTTTCTTATTATGACCTCCTTAGTCTGGTCCAGAAAGGGCTACTCGTCATATATAAGGCATTTTTACTGACAATTAATAAGCACTAATTGAGCAATAGCAATAGATTTGAATTAAATGTCACGAAGGATCAACAGAGTAGAAAACATAGTCTGTGCCCATTATATAGCTTATAATGCAGTTGGGGAGATAAGAAATTGCACATAGGGAACCCGAGACAGAGATAGTTATAGAGCCTACTTAAATGATAGATTCTCTTGTGCAAATTAAAGGCACTATAGAAAGTCAGCAGTAGGAAAATAAATCAGTGGGGATCCAGATAGACCAGGAAAGACAATCCTACCATAAGCCAGGTACTCAGTTTAACGTTTGCTTGTATCACAAAATGGAATCCCTCAAAATCTCAGGAGCCTAATTATTCCTGTTTTTCAGATGATGAAATTGCCAGTCAAAATCGTTAGCTCTATCACAGTTGCTCAAGTAGAATGTGACAGAAAAACCAAAATCTAGACTTTCTGACTTACATTCCAAGTTGCCCTACTTTGCCCATGTTTTGAGTCTCTTCATAACTTAAAAACTATGAGAAGCTGATAGTTTTTGATCTGGAATATAGAGTAGGAATGGGATTTTAGCAGAGAAAGAAGGTAGCAAAGAGGGCATTGGGAAGACCTGAAGGTGATATTTGGATCATAGATTTTCCTTTCTGCCCTACTAAGGAGAGAAAACAGTGCTCTGGTCTCCCAGGCATAGGAAGTTATTACCTAGCCTGTAATTTATTCTGCCAGATAATCTAGGAGGAAGGGCAAAGTTTCCCCTTCCACCCCCAGGTTATTAGAAGCCAGAGACCTTCAGTCCTAAACATCACCATACATTAAACTTTGACATTGGATCAAGCAATTCTTTTGATGAAGGTGTAATAGGGTGGTACAGAGTTGGAAGACCTGAATTAAATCTCCTCAGTCTTTACTGTGCTTTCTCCAGGGCTCCCACTTGAGGGTTTTGTCCCATCTGGTATTCATTTCACTTCTTCTGAATGAGAAGGTCACAGGTAACTTGATACCAGAATCCTTCTTGTGTTGTTCCAAAGCCTGCTGCTTTAGGGGAACATGAGGGAAGTAAGTAAAGCACTATTCAAAGACCTTTATTTATTCTTTTGGTCTTCACAACAATCCCAGGAGGGGAGGTTTTCTTTTTTTTTTTAAATCATCTCATTTTACAAATGAGAAAATGACACAGAATGCTTAATTATTGTACAATATTTCTTGCCTCTTACTACTGTATCCTAATTCTTCATTCTTAGCCACCTAATATGGCTTCTCCTCAGTTCCAACATTTGGAAAGGTGAGCTCTGATCCCCTGGGTTGGGCAGGAATATGTTGGGTGCTTTGACTCCAGTACACCCTATCTACAAAGACTGGTAGTATAGACATATGTTGGAGTTATCGCAGGTCTAGTTCCAGACCACTGCAATAAAGCAAATATCGCAATAAAGTGAGTCACTTTTTTTTTTTTGATTTTCCCAGTGCATATAAAGTTATGTTTATACTATACTGTAGTCTATTAAGTGTGCAATAGCATTATGTCTAAAATATTGTGCATACCTTAATTTAAAAATACTTTATTCCTAAAAAATGCTAACCATCATCCGAGACTTCAAGGAGTCATAATAATTTTGTGATAGTAACATCAGAAATCACTGATCACAGGTCGCCATAACAAATATAAAAATACCGAAAAAGTTTGAATAATTGCAAGAATTACCAAAATGTGACAAAAAGACACATAGTGAGCAAATGCTGTTGGAAAAATTGCAAGGTTAGACCTGCTCGATGCAGGGTTGACACAAACCTTCAAACCTTCAATTAGCAGAAAACGAGATAAATGCAAAGTACAATGAAGCAAAGGGCAATAAAGCGAGTTATACCAGCACCCAGTTTTCTCTTTAATTTCATGCCATGGAAAGTTAATTTCTTTCTTAAAATCACATAGTCTAGTTGCACTTAAAGGAATAAACACCAATTCATCCTATTAATGTACCATTGCTCTTATTCCTTTGGTACTAGCCATAGCCTTTTTATTATAAAATTTGTCTTCCTCCTGGGTCTATCTTAACAACTCAGTAGCTGGGGATGTCTGAGTCTGAGTTCACAAGTGTTGCCCCTGGTAACAGTGGTTAACAGGGTGCAGTGATTCAGAGCTTGGCAAGAGACAGGATGTTTATGCTTAGATTTAGTAAGAACCCAATCTGAAAATATTAAAGTGTTTTGCAAGTGATATTTACAAGTTATTATGGAGGCAGATTATGGAGAATCTGAAAAACTAAAGACCTGACCCTTAATATTTGAGTTATTAGTCAAACTAGGAAACTGAGATATATTTTTCATTTTCCCTTTTTATCACTTTTTTTACATATTCTCTTTTTTATTTTTAATCTATCACTAAGTATTATGAATTGCGCCTCCAAAGTATATCTAACTGTGAAAAATTAATTTCCCTTTTTTCTTCCATTACCTAATTCAAACATCTGTCTGTCACATAGATAACTGCAGTGACCTAATTAGTCTTTCTGGTATTAGTAATGTTTTATGGGAATCACATGTGTTAGTACTCACAAAACCTTGCTCATGTATACAGTAAGCACCCTATAAATGTTATCATGACTGTTTTATCTTTCTCCATTTAATTATTCCTATGAAGTTCAGAATAATCATTTTAATGTTTGTTTTATTAAAGTAATATATTGATATATAGGTAGTTCAAAATGCAGATTGTAGCAGAATATGTCAGTTCCCTGGCCCATCACTACCCAAGCCACAGTCCTGCTATATCAGAGATATTTTACTTATTTTTCTCTGTATTTATGCATGATATTCTTATATTACAACTCATTATTTTTCAAATTTACGTATCATCTATTAATTTCTCATCATGGTTTACTGTGGCCTGGCTTTTCTACATCTTTCCTCACTTCCCCTCCCTCTAGTTGCCCAGATTTTTCTTTTTCTTTTTTTTTTTTTTTTTGCGGTACGCGGGCGTCTCACTGTTGTGGCCTCTCCCGTTGCGGAGCACAGGCTCCGGACACGCAGGCTCAGCGGCCATGGCTCACGGGCCCAGCCGCTCCACGGCATGTGGGATCTTCCTGGACCGGGGCACGAACCCGTGTTCCCTGCATCGGCAGGCGGACTCTCAACCACTGCGCCACCAGGGAAGCCCCAGATTTTTAAAAAATATTAAAATTGTTATTATATCTGTAATAAGCATTAATATTCTTACAAACAAGTATTGTTCCCTGAGACCACTCTTCCTTGTCTCTATAATCTTTTATTTTTTCTAAATGTAATAATATATTTATCTTCTTTCTTTACCTGGTGTTCTTTGAAATCATCTTTATTTAGTTTTAACACTTCTACCACATGCATAGGTCTATCAGTCTATTATTGTACAATAATGCTCTGATGATTACTTTTCTTATTTTATTTCTGTATTTATGTATGTATTTATTTCTGTATGCATGTATGTATGCATGTATGTATGTATACATACATGCATATATGTATGTATATATGTATATATTTATGAGAGACAGAGAGTTGGTTTAAAAATGTAGTAGTTTTGATTCACAATGAGTTAAACAGATCAAATCTGACTTTGCAATGGTAATTTTCTGTTATCTCCTAAGTAGTTTCAGAAATATGAATTAGCTTTACCTAATTCACAAATCTGAAATTAAAACACATAAAATCAGAACAAAATTATCCCTGCTTGAAGCATAGAAACTAATTAAGATTAATATTTAGTTTATTAGTGTTGAATTACACATAGTCTGTTTCTCCTTAGTTTATGAAGTTTAGGGTCATTTTAGAGTTTCTTTTTTATGTTAACGTGCTAGCATTTTGCATGACAGATAAAATAAAAGCAGAGCTTTTAAGACCTAAGCTCATGATGGCATTTACATTTCTCAGCTGCATAAAAAGAGATTTGTGTATTTGTTTCTAATGTTCATGAAGAAGTAAATTGTAGGAAATATTGGAATATGAATATGAATATAAGTGCATAAGAAAGATAGAAATATCTCTTCAAAAGTTATGGCTTTTACTACTTGGAAACGTATATATTTGGAGGGCATATATTTGCATGAACTATAGAAAATACCAAGCCAGATACATTGCCAAATAATAGGAGCAAAATGTATTGAAGGAAAATAAAAAAGGAATGAAAAAATGAATGACATTCATTAACCATCCTTTGATAACCTAGATACCATCTGACTTTAAAATTTCCTCCAGATAAATTCCTAAAATTATAACAAAACCATAGGCCAACTTTTTGGTTTGCAAATTAAAACTTCACAAGTTATATTTAAGTAAGATCATAATATCTTTCCAGCAAAATTTAGAACCTTTTAACAGTGATTTATTTGTGTATAATAATTTTCTGAATTATCAGCAAATTATATTGCTTATGTATTTCTAAGTTTAGGAACTAGTTCTAGTTTATATCTTTCCCTTCCCTTACTTTACTTTTGCAGTAAAAGAAAAAATAATAGACATGCTCTTCCTTGCCAATTTCCTTGATTATATGCTTTTTTTCTCAAAAGTTTCAATATTTACACTTGCTTCAAATTTGCACTTGCTTCAAGGTTCTGCTTAGTGTTTGTTCACTGTTTAGTTCATGTTGCAAGAGGACTATATCTGTTCACAGTAAAAAGAAGTGAGTCTTGTAATAAGTCAAAGGGAAATATTTAGGTCATCTTTCTCTAGTCATAGACTTCATATCAGCAGAACAGACTATACATTTTAGATTTTAGGTATGCAGAAAATCTTTCAGATTTAATATGGTTTCTTCCATTTATTTTTACCTAAATACAGAACTTTTGCTTTGCTTTTTCCTGTTATTGTAAAATGTTAATTAATCCAATAAGATGTGTTTGCTTAAAGAAATAATTGTCATAGTTCAGGTATTGAAATTCAAATGGATCATCTATTTTGTAGACATCAGATTAGCTTGAGAAGGCAGTAGTGCTAACACAATCTAGTTCATTTTCATTCTCCACAATTTGTAACCTAAAAATAAACTGATCAGATTATGGATGAAAAAATGTTACATTTAAGGCCCTAGATACATAAGTCATCTTTTGCCAACTAAACCAAGATATCCCTTTATTTCAATCCTCATATACTCTCTTTGCCTTTTCTTTAGATAATGGTACCTCAAGATATATGGTTGAGTTTTTCAATCATCATGGCATCTTCTTTTTGAGCTTGGTGTAAATGATGTTCATTAAAATTTATCTGAACAGTAATAGAGTGAGAAAAGCTCATCTATTGGAAACTCTCTTCTCCAAATACATATATCTACCCTCTTACTCCATACCCACTAAGTATTTCTTTAACAGGGACACCCAAAATCAACATGTCCAGTAATGAACTCATAATCTTTCTTCTGAAACCTATTCTTTTTAAAATTTTTACTGGAGTATAGTTGATTTAAAATGTTGTGTTAGTTTCAGGTGTACAGCAAAGTGAATCAGTTATACATATACATATATCCACTCTTTTTTAAGATTCTTTTTCTGTATAGGCCATTACAGAGTATTGAGTAAAGTTCCCTAATTGCTATACAGTAGATTCTTATTAGTTATCTATTTTATATATAGCAGTCTGTGTATATGTCAATCCCAATCTCCCAATTTATTCTTTTTCTCACTTTTCTCAAAATATCCATTCAATTTCTCGAATCAGAAACCTAAAAGTCATCCATGACAATATTCCATTCCCTTACCCATTCAAACATAATGTCAAGTTTATTGAGTCTCCTTTATAATTAGTTCCCAAATCTATCCACTGAATCTCAAGCTTCACTGTCAACATCATGATAGTCAGGGACACTACCATTTCTCACTTTGAGTACTGTAATATCATGCCTTTCTCTAATCCCAAATTAAAATGGAAAATGCTTATCATGGGCTTCATTTTATGGCCTCTGCATACCTCTTTATAACTCTCTAGCCTCATTTCATGCAATTTCCTTACAACAAGCACTAGATTAATAACCCCTTTTCAGTTGTTCTACAGCTCTAAATACTTCCTGATACAGGGCTTTCACATGATCTCTTTTCTTGTAATACTCTTCCCTCTCTCCTCACTCATCTCTCTTCCACATTTTACAACTTGGCTATTACTGATTCACCATTTAGCTTAAATTTCACTTTCTCAGAAAGCTTCTTACTTTGATAATATAATCACTCCTAGCTTTATACTCCTAAAGCATTCTGCAAGTTTCTTTTATATTAATCATTTGCATAATTACATGTGTAATATTTATCAGTTCAACTATGCTCTATACCTCATGAAGACAGAGATTAGTTCTGTGAACCTAGACTCATTTCGTTACATTCCCTTTAAGATAATACAAAAACAAAATCCACAAATACATTTTTGAAGAGAACTGTATTAATTAATTTTAATATTAACAAAAAGGCCACTGAGATCATGAATATTCACATCCATGAAGAGGTCTTAACTTCCTACTGATTATTCTTAAAATGTATTTCATGAAAATGTTATAGTTTTCTTCATGTAAAATTCATGATTACCAATTTCAGACGAATTGTCAGTACCGCCTGCTGATTTATGTTTATCTGATTAACACTGTCTCTGGTTCTCTAGCACAATCATTTCAAACCTCTCTCATTCTCTGTAAACCTCAGAAGAGCAAAACCACTACCAAATTTGCCCCCAATTCTGTAGATATTCTCTCCTTTACAGAAAAAAAAAAAAAAAAAATAGAAAGCATCAGAAGAGAATTCCCTCAACTTTTCACTTTTAGGAATAAAAATCTGCCTACATCTGCCTAGATTTTTCTCATTCCCCACTTTGAGATAGAGGAGACACACTTACCCCTTCCTGGGGCCAGTGCTTCTACCAATAATTTGATTCTTCCTCTGCCTCTTGTGCATCAAACTTCTTTTCAACAGAATTTCTTTAACACATGGCATATGTTGTTAAATATCTCCCATTTATTTTTTAAAAAGTTTTATTCACAACAGTCACAAAAAAGCACCCAATAGTCACTTCCATTTCTATGAAGTATAAAAACAAGCAAAATTAATCTATGCTTTTAGAATTTAGGAGTCGTCAGTTAGGTGTCTAAGATGTCAGTAATGTTTTGTCTCTTTATCTAGATCCTGACTATGCCTCTAGTTTTACAAGATGAATATTCATCAAGATATACACTTGTGAGCTGTGCACTTTCCTGGGTGAATATCATACTTAATAATAATTAAAAGAAAAAAAATGTCCTTCATTCTTCATCTCCCACAAGTTATCATGCCCTTTCATAGCCCAGATTCTTGAAAGAGTCCTATTAATTTCTTTAATCCTCACTAAACTAAAATTTGACTTCTGTTCCTATCACATTACTAAAACTGCAATCCTGTGAGAAATTATATAATAAACTTACTTTCATTCTCCTGTCCCTCGATGTCCCATCAACATTTGGCATTGCTGAGCACCCCATCATTCTTCAAGCTATTTCCTCCATCAGCTTGCATGGCTGTTCCTCTGCTGTGTCTCTGGTTGCTCCTTTTTCATTTTCTTTTCAGATTATAAGGCTTTAAATATTAAACTCCTCTGAGTAAAGGTCTTAGCTTTCTAACCTCATTCTTTACATTTATTTTAGGCAATCTGCTCTACCTCTAAGATTTTGATTGTTATCCAGTGATCATTATTTCAAGAATAATTTTTTTCTGACTCAGAATGCTCCACTGAGTTTCAGACCCATTTTGCTAGATGTTTGCTTTATATTTCCACGTGACTATTTCAAAGGCATTTCTAACTCATATCCAATATTGAATTCATTCACCATCCTCTCCTCTTTGCCAAACGTTGTCTTTACTTCTTTTATACCATCAAACCACACCAAACGAGGTCCTCTTCCATTGTGTTCTATTTCAGTGAGTTATCTCTTAGTATCATCCCAGAATCCATCACATTGCTCCTCATCCATTTTTATAAATCAGAAATTGGGAGGTCAACCTTGACACCTTTCTTCCTCACCCTCACATCTAGTACACAATAAAATTCTGTAATTTTTACCTAAAAACTGTTTCTCCAATACAAGTGTTTTTCACAATCTCATGTTGTCATGATCTCTCAAATAGACAATTGTAATACTTTTCTAAGTGACCTTATTTCATTCTCAGCAAACTCCTCCAATCCATTTTCTGTATTGTAGAGTGATCGTTTTCAAAGGCAATTGTGATTATAATATTCTCTGCTCAGACTCCTTCACTTAATTGCCATTTCATTTAGGTTAAACTCCAAATCCTTCAACACTACTTGCCTAACTAGTGTTCTTTTTTGTTTGTTTTTGTTTGTTTGCGATACGCGGGCCTCTCACTGTTGTGGCCTCTCCCGTTGCGGAGCAACTCCGGACGCGCAGGCTCAGCGGCCATGGCTCACGGGCGCAGCCGCTCCTCTGCATGTGGGATCTTCCCGGACCGGGGCACGAACCCGTGTCCCCTGCATTGGCAGGCGGACTCTCAACCACTGCGCCACCAGGGAAGCCCACTAGTCTTCTTTTAATTCCTCTTTCCTCACAAGGGAACTTTTCACATATTGTTTCTTTAACTTCATTAACTATATTTAGAAATCACTTCCTCAGGGAATCTTTTCTTGACCTCTAGACTAAGTCCACTTGCCCTGTTATGCTCACTCGTAAGATGTGCTGGCACATACCACATTTATAATTTTACATTTATTTGTGTGTTTTTTAAATTACCTTTTCCAGTGGTAAGTAACAACCAATTTTTGTAGAATATTTTATTTTCTGTTTTACAGAAAATTGAAATGGCATTGAAATTGTTAGCCTTTTAGAGGTTATACAAGTATGTAAAGTATGCAAAAATAAATGCCAGTCATCTTAATAAGAGGTTGAGTGTTACCAACATTTTTCCAGTTCCATAATGACCATTTGCTTATTAATTTTCTTTTTACATTTTTCTGAATTAATCCGATAATTACTGTCTTTCTAAAGGAAAAAGAATTAATTAGTAATTTCATATACATACTCATTTATTTTTAAAATTCCCTTTAAGTGATTTTATTCCCTTGCTCGTTTAAAATATTGTATATTTGTGTGTATGTTTAGTTTTACCTCAATTAGATTAGGGCTCAAAAGGTATTATTTTCTTATTTTTTTCCTAAATAATTATTTCTTGAATTTTCTGATTCTATACTTTTTTGTAATAATTTCTTAAAATTCTCCTCTAACATTTATAAAATCCTCTTTCATAAATTATTTTCTTTGGTTCTAAAAATGTATTTAGTTGAATGCTTACTTCATCTATATTTTATTTATTATTATTCATGAAACTGTTTAGAGCTTTGGATTTATCACTAATGATATCTCTGAGTATATAAATTCGCCTTTGAGAAATGTCCCGATTATATTTATTTTATAAATATTTTGTAAGTAGAAATTTTATTGCTTTTTAGATCAAAGAGTTATATATTATTGTTATTATTATTAACTTCCAAATATTTAGTTTATGTTTTTCGTATTTGTATCTGTCTCCTTTGAATTGAATTGGAGTTGTGTGGCCCACACATTTTTGTTTTGCTTTTGTGTTGATTTGGGAAAATTTTTCTTTTGGACCTATATTGTGATCAATATATAGAGATATACATACACACATACAATTGTGTGTATGTATATAGATAGATATATAACGATATCCATAAACTTTAATTTCTAATTTAGTTTAAATCAATATGATCCTTAAAAATCAAAGCTAAAGAATTTTCAGATTAAAAATTTTTTTTCTCATGTTTCTTATCAGCTTTATCTTTTATTTTAATACCATTACTTGATATATAGAATATTATGAAAGGTTTATCTTTATTGTACTTTATATATGTAACCTTCTATATCAGTATTTGACAAGGGAAGCAGAACTACTATGAGTACTTTAGGATAAGGAATGTATTATAGGAGGTAAAATCCTGAAAAGGCACTTGGAGAGTCAGAGAACAGTCACTGACTAGCACTTCTGCAGTCCTGGAACAGCTGGATAAATCTGAGTGGCAGGGAAGCTGGGAAGCTTGGCACTTCTATCAGCCAGAGGGGAACCATAATAGAAGGTGATGGAGACGTCTGTGGAAGTCTGTTGATGCTTCTTCTGGTGTGGGCTTGCTGGCAGCAGTGTCAGCAGTTGGCAAGAGGAGTTGGACCTGGAGTGGCAGCAACAGAGACAAGCTGGACCCACCCTAACCTCTGCCATGTCTCTCCCTCCTCTCACCACAGCGACCTTTAGGCAGTAATAGCTGTCACTTCATTTCTTCTTTCCATGACTCACACAAATTTCCCTTTAGACAACCTCTACCGTTTATCCATGCCAGGAATTTTGGAAAAAGGAGCTTCAGTTTATAGATTTGAACATTTGAAAATCACCATTGAAAACGTGGCATTTGTATTTCACTTTCTTCATCATATATTCTTTCTAAGTAAAGTGAAGAAAAACCATCCAACTATCCCACATAAACTGAGGACATACTAACCTTCTTCCTCAAAAAGGATACAGGTCGCTTTATCTGTCTTTGAATAATGTACATTCCTTTTCTAGCTGAGTCACAATCACCCTTTGATAGCTTATAACTTAAAAATTGAGAAATACATTAATTATTCTTAACACATTTTATGAATAGGGGAAGGAGTAAAGGAAACAATTGTGTGTATGTATATGTACTTACATGCATATATACACATACTATACACATATATATATACAAAATATAAATGCATGATGTATGAAATATGCATGTGTGTACATATACACAAATATGTGTGTATACATGTGTATACATGTGTTTATGTATGTATGTATTTATTTATTTATCAACTCAGACCATACAACTAGTTACAGAAAAATGACTATATCCTTATGAGTATTTCTTCCTTCAATTGAATATACACACATAAAAATATTATATATATATATATTCATATTTTTTTTTCCATTTTATGTAATATAACTACCACAGTCCTTTTCTTCTGTAACTAGTCCATACAGTCCAAGGTGGCATTTGCACTACCCTATATACTACATTTTCCCCTTGCCCTTGTCTTAGTCAGGCCAGGCTGCCATAATAAAATACCATAGTCTGGGTGGCTTACATAACAGGCATTTATTTCACACAGTTTTGGAAGCTGTGTAGTTTAAGATCTAGGTGCTGGGCAATTGGCTTCTGGTGAGAGCCCTCTTCCTGGCTTGCAGATTACCACCTCCTTGTTGTGTCCTCACAATATGGAGAGAGAGAGAAAGTTCAATTTCTGTCTCTTCCTCCTTTTATAAAGCCACCAATCCCATCATGAGGGCCCCACTCTCATGACCTCATTATACTCTAATTTCTTCCCACAGGCCCCGTCTCCAAATATCAGCACATTGGAGGTTAGGACTTCAACATATGAATTCTAGGGGACACAGTTAAGTCTGTAGCAGCCCTCATAAAGCACCTCAGCCAGTAAGGAATTCCAGTCTGGTTAGGTGACCCAGACTTTTATACTTGAGCAAAGTTTATTCCTGAATGATCTGTGATATTGCTAGTCTTGTCCATATTGGATTGTTCCAGTTTTCTACTGACTCATCACAGCACATGAAAGCATTAAGAGGTTCCCAGTAGCATTTCCTCCATTCCAGACATACTCTTTTTCACTTCCACTCTGTAGTACCCATTCCCACTTCCCTTAATGATCAGTATCATCAGTCCCTTCTGTGCATGATGATTCACTGGCATGAGAAGCCCAAAGTGACCAGGTGGCATTTTCATTTTCCAGTTTAATGGAACCACTGTTGTGACCCTGGGGAGAAATAGTCCTCCCTTAAGAACTAAGACTCAAATTATCAGAACTCAGAGTTGTAGTGATGAGCAGAATTCTCACTAGAGGGTCACTAGCAGCAATAGCAAAAAAGAGCTATTCACATTTGTACAGCATGGCTACTGGACTTGTTAATCCTGGATATGGGAGAAGTGGTACCACATATAGGTCACTTTTTCATAGCATATCTCATATCCTGGAAGACATTGCCCAGTCCCAATATGTTACCACACAGGGAGCACCATTACTGTGAGTCTTTAAATCGTCATCCCATTTTTTTTTACCGTGTCAGCTGTTTGAAGGTGGTGGCAGATATTGTAATATCAGTAAATTCCAAGAGTGTGAGCCCATAGCCAAACCTTTTTTCCTGTAAAGTGAAATATTGGGTTTAAAAGAAACATGGTAGACAGGGAAGGCAATTCTCTATCCAGAGTAAATATCTGTTCCTGTGAGAACATGCTGCCTCTTTTGTTTTAGAAGTGGTCCAGTATAATCAAGTTATCACCAAGTAGCTGGCTGTCCCCTCTCAGGGAATCAAGCCAAAAGCAGGGGTTTATCATTGATCTTTGATAGTGTGCTAATAGTTTGATCATTCAGTAGTGTCTGTAGCCAGACAGTCCTTGGTAAGTGGAAGTTCATTTTGATAAACTTATACATTACAGCATTATAGACGCTGTGACAACTTTTTTTCATAGGGATGGAAGGACCTGGAGAAAGAGGCTGACTAACGTTCACAGGAAAAAAGTCATCTTAGCCACCTACCTGACTATTAAGATCCTCTGCTGAGGTGTTGTCTACTGGGTATCCACAAATGACACACATTTATTCATTCCCTGGACCCATCCAGAGAAGTTTATCTACAAACCACTGCTACAGAATCTCTTGTTACCAATTTTTCCATGATATTTTTTCCAAATCCTTAACTGTCCAGCCAAAATGTTAGATACTACCCATGAGCTAGAGAAAATTCATACCTCTATTCTTCTCTCCTTCCAGGCAATTTATAGCCAGGTGCACTGCTCAGAGTTTTGCCCACTGGAAGGATTTTCCTTCACCACTGTCCTTCAAGGTCACCCTTGAGTGGTATTTTAATGCTGCCCTCCATGTTTGTGATTTTCAATGAAGAACAAAGAAAATCTGATGCACTTCATGGAACAAGCCATGTATACTCCATTCTTGGCTTTGGGGCAGTATCCAATTTATCATTCGCTTTTTCTACTTTCTTTGTCGAGTTATTTTTTCATATGATAACTCTCTCCTAGTTTCTCCCTTTCCTTGGCATAAATCTCTTTATCAAGAGAGAGTTGCTTAGATTTCTTTGAACTCCTGACTCTCTGAGCAGACTTAACAAGGTGAAATTGTGTCAGTATTTACTTATAATTGGGAATCTGACAGCTGAGGCAGATGCTTGTTTAAAAAACTATACTCCATATATTTTACAAGGAGATAATGTTTTGTGTGTGTTTATATATGTGTGTTACTTTAGGACAGTAGTGTCCTGCTCTCCAGGCAAAGCAGAGAGGAACTTGAGAAGAACATTTATGTTCACACCTCAGCATGGCCTATGCTTGCTTCCAGATCCACACTGTGAGCTAAGGATGTCAATAGGATTCAGTGGAGTGACGCTCCACTTTATGCCTTAAAAGTATTTGCTTTCAGGGAGCTTCAGTGTAGTTAGGTAGTTAGGCCTCAGTTTGGTAACCAAAAATTCTTCAATATCTCTTGCAAAGTTTTTTGTTATTTTCTAAGTTCTTTTTCTGTTTTATTTATATTTGTTGGTTTGCTTAATTATTAAACTATTTATGTATTTATTTGCATTTTATCATTTCATTGGGTATTTCAGTGCTAAAGGAGTTAAACCCAACTACTCAAATCACCATATTGAATGAGATCTATATTTGCTTTTTGAACCCAACTAAAGTTAGGACACTTAATCCTATTAACCTTGACCTATCCTCAGAGTCTGCCAAGATCTGCTGTATGCAAATTATACAGCACAGTAGTTTACATTTTTATTTCACCTTAACATTTAATAAGTACACCCTTTATATCTTTACTCAGTAACAGGATAATCATGTTAAATAGTGTAAAGGGAATGATATTTGAGTATGGGTCTTTAATATAATTTAGAAGAAGAAATTTGAAAACAATATTGAATAGAAGGAAATTTTAGAAACCTGAAGCATGGAAGCCAATTTTTTTTGTCATTACTTATTGTTATTTCTTAACAAAAAAAAAACTTTAAAAAAGACTAAAATAAAATGAAGTATAGATGTAAGAATGAACACACATGGCAGTTTTAGACTTCAAATGCCCTATTGAGATGGAAAAGAAATTTGAGGCCAGAAGTGTTAGACATGTTAAGCTCCGTTTTAGCAAGTGAAGAGGGGTGTGTGGGTAAATAACTACCCATCGCTGTATTTCACTAGTTCACTCTGCTGTTACTGTAAGCTAAAAATGGAATATATCCTCTTTTGTATAAGGACACAGAATTGTGCAGTAAGCAAGTTCAAATAAACCTCTGATCTGAACAATTTAAGTAGATGCTTATGTTTGGAAATAGAACACCTGTCAAGTACTTTGAAGTCAAATAGACCTCATGACTTTAAATAGGGGTGAAAGTAGTCAAGGGAGTATTAAAAACTAATGGGTGAATAAATGAGTTGGAGAGGAAAAGATTTTGGAAATGTAGATGGAAATCTTTGGATTTCATATCAAAGTAATGATTCTAGATGAAAGTAATGGGTCATCCATAAACAGCATGTAATCAAAAAAATAATTTTAATAGGGTTAAAAAAACTTTTTTAATCTTTGAAAATGTGGCTTTCAGTCATCCTCAGAATTCTCTGTATTGAAAATATAATAATGTGACCTCTTTGTAAAGATATAAATCTCAAAATGAGCTCAGAAATTATATAAACTTCCATCATGAAAAAATCACAAAATATATAAAAGAACCTTATGAATAAAAGCTGTTTACTTTGGAGTAGGGGAGAGGGTACTGGTATACATTTCTGTGAACTCAAACTTTGTACTTATGCTTTCATTATTCCTGTAACATAAATATTTCTGGACAAATGGGGTAGTACTGACTGACAGTTTTCTAATACATGCGTTTGGCAAAAAGGCATTTCTTTTCTTTGGCGATCTCAGCAAATGTAATTGGTTACATACAATCAGCAAGAAAGCAAACACATTTGGAATGCATGAAGTAAAGAGAAATACATACCTGATATACACATATGTATGCATGTGGATGTCTATATATACACATATATGTAAAATATTTGCATTGTGCATTTATATGTCTATAAATATGCATGTGTATATTTGTTGTAGGATAGTAAAAGGAACCTTTTGGTTGCCTCTGATTGGGAGAGTGGGGCCCAAAGCTGAAGAAAAAGGGACTCTAATTATCCTCATATTCTGAAGCAATCCAGCAACACCTGGCATCAGCTCTTACTCAGATTGCTAATAGAATCTTTGGCTTTGTGGGATTTGTGTTGCTTATTCTAGGAGGTAGTTCCTTTGTCTCTGTATGAGTATGCTACTGCACCTAAACAGACTCACTCTTATTAAATATTCAAATGTCTTCAAGCTGTTGAAGGCTATTTTTCTCTTCTTTTATAGTGAATATATGTGTATATATATATAAATAATATATATATAAAATATATGTATATTTCATTGAGATATAATTGACATGTAACATTGTATACGTTAAAAGTGTCCAGCATGTTGATTTGAGGCATTTATATATTTCAATATAACTGCCTCTTTTCCCTTTTTTTTTAACAACCCTTTCCCTCCTTATTGGAGATATGTATAATCAGTGATTTTTCTTTCCAGCTTGTACCTTTTTAAGGAGGGTGGAGAAAAGAGGCAGCCAGGCACAGAGTGGTAATGACAGAGGAGCAATATGTAACCCTCCATTTGACTGGACTAGGATGGGTGAATTTTCTTTGAGCCTAGTGGTTACGTGGGAAGTTGACCAGCCTTGAGTAATTTTGCCAGTTTCCCACTAAGGAGGATTGCTCTGAAGAAGGGAAATCCAAGCAGAAAGCTCTGGGAAGTTGAAAGGTGGTAGTGGTTGACTCCACTTGGTTTTCCAAATCAGGGAACTGGGAAGTGGGGATGGGTCTTTGAAGAAATTTCACACATTTTCCACAAAAGGGCCAGTATTTGAAAAATATCTTGATTACACCAATGGCCTCAAGAGACAAGTTAGTGTTAGTTAAAGAGGCATCTGCAGCCTGCAGTTAAGACAAATCTGAACTTTTTTGCAGCCCAACTCCCTGCCCAATGGTGAAATGTTAGGGCTTAAAAGAGGGCGACATGGAAAGACACGCAAAGACGGAATTGACGTCCACCTGCATCTTGTACCTCTTGACCTGTCCTGAGATAGTGGATGGGGAGAGCTCTCACTCAGAAATGAGATTGGAACAACTGAAGTTATTAACTGAAAGTTATAAAATCTGGACAAATTAACAACCTACTTTAGAGATAAATATATTGATAAACTTACATGTAATAGGCAACAGTGAGTAATATTTGTTGTATAAAGATGGAGCAGGGTAGGTCAGAAAAAAGGAATAAGGGCCTTTTTTTTTTTTTTTTTTTTTTTTGGTTTTGGGGGCCCCCATGTTTTGTTGTGGCCCAATTTATCAATCTTTACTTTTATGAAACACGTTTGATATCAGTCTAAGAACTTTTTGCCTATCTATAGATACTGAAGGTTTTTGCTTATCTAAGTTTT